>NC_057803.1:494662751-494929082 GCF_018294505.1 Triticum aestivum | reverse complement strand
GCTTTTTCTCCGGGGATCCCCACCCCACCGCCCAATGAACGCCCCCCCAACCGCCGGTGACTGCCAACCAGAGGTCTCACGACTTCGAATACCCACCGGCCACTAATTTATTACCATTTCTATCCTTCATATACGCGCTGATGGGTGGGCCCTATGGTAATGTGCGCTACTGAATGTGGATCGTTTGACTGGTCAATTGATCGTGTTATCAACAAATTGCGGAGTTGTATGGTGAGCTAGTGACCGTATGATCACCCTAAAATGTACTCCTATTTTATTACCGCAGTACAAACTCAAACTACCATTTCTTTCTTTCATATACGGGCTGACAGGTGGGCCCCACGGTTACGCACCCCGATGGTGCAACACTAGTTGCGCCGCGTGGAACGCTTGACTGGTCAATTGATTGTGTCATCAACAAAATAGGAGTTGTACGGGTGAGCCAGTGACCGTATAATCATGATATGTGTTTGTTTAACACGGTACAGACGCAAGGGCTCATATATACGCGCAAGCACTCACCGCTATAAGCGCACACATGCGAACCCTACCCCTATGAGCACCTTCGAGAGAGTGGGCCAGCATATATGATCTTGAGATTTTACGAAGTCACCAAAGGTGCCTCGTAGTCGAGTGGAATGTCTCCTCCCACTGAACGTACATCGCCGGAAAATACTGAAATTAACACAAGATAAATGCGAGCACCAGGACTTTAACCTTGGTGGGCTCGAGAAACCACTGTCCTCTAACCATCCAACCACATGTTGGTTAGCACGACAAAATGTATGTGGTGACCGTGATGAGCTTATTCTGAAGTCCAGTGACCATATTGTGCTTTCGCTTCAAATACAATGACGGAAGTGTCGTCAACAAAATACGGAGCACGCATCAAATGCAAAGTCCGTCGGTGTCATCAACAAAATATGGAGACGTGTCGTGAGCTAGATACCGTTGTACTATTGTATATGCTTATTTTCTTAGTGGGCGATTGCGTGTGTGGTGTGGTGGGCACATCATTTCTAGTTGTGGTGGGTCAACATGAAGACTCATGGGTCGGTTCCATCATGCGCCACATATAGGTTGGACCGAGACGTGTTATACGAAGACCCATGTGGAGGACTCGGCGTACAACACGAAGCTACCAGAGTCGCGGAGGACTCTATCCCCACTGGTGATAAGCTGACTATATATGATTTGTAACCCTAGGCCCTTAGTATGTTATACAAGCTTGGGGGCTAGTTCGTCGATAGTATACACACACGCACAATGCCTGGTATTCACGTGTACTTTGTACACACCCCTATCACTAATATACAGTACCAGGAGTAGGCTCTTTCTTCAACTGGAAGGGTCCGATCCGAACTAGGGTAAAACTTTGCCTCGTATTACCATCCAGCCTAACAGCCAGGGATATCCTACCAAATGATATGATGAAATCATATCTGCCAACTACTAAGAGAGAGGTGTGTCGGGGGGGTAATGTGTGCGAGAGAGGCCTAAAGATAATGTGTGTGCGGGAGACACGTAGGCACATATATGTGCCTATTGAGGGCTAGTAGAGACCGTGCATGTGTATATATGCATGTGAGAGAAATAGTGTTTTCCAACTGAGATTAGTGAAAAGAGTGGTACATAGTAGTCAGAAAGAGAGAGAGAAACATAGAGAGCATGTGTGTGAGACACCCTGACACCCTGAGAGAGATTGTGAGCATGTGTGAAAGAGAAATGCCGATGCATATAAAGTGTGTGCACTTATGCGTTAGATAGAGAGATATATAACGCGTTTGTGAGAACGGGGCGAGGCATAGTGCATCTACGTGTAAAAGGCGGTTCTACGCATTAAATTAAAATATAAATGGCATTATTATTTTTGAATGAGATCATGAATTTTGCAAATTGCGTATGGACGAAAATCGGTCTATCAGGCACCCATACTCTATTGAATTCTAGCATGTGCATGTGTTTATTTCATATTATCGATCCATAGAGTGAGAGCAGTTTGAAATACAGGCAATGGGTGCTTTTGCAATTCATATATAAACATTAATTAGTGCACTCCATGTTGTTAGTGTGAAGCACTTTATACATTTGTCACTTGCATGGATACATTCCAAATTGCTAGCTACGAAATAGAATACATGTCGAATTCAACATAAAGGGGGTTTCGAAGATTCGAATTCATAGGAAGTGCATTCATCTATTTGAACCCGAGATAATGGCATTTGTAAATCAGATGTAAAAGGGGGCATCAACCTTTGTTGTGAGTTTGAACATGCTATATATATTCATAGGCATATCTAACTTTTTTTTGCAACCAAGGAGATTATATCTAGAACCATGCATGAACTGAGGTAAGTTGCATATTTTTTAATATATATACTCGTGTACAATGTATATTCAAATGTACCCCCTCCATTCCAAAATAATCGTAGCTTTAGGATTTTCAAGAGTAAAGATTTGTGAAGTTTGACAAATCCTGAAAGTTCAATTCAAGAGAACCGAAAACATTAATGCTTCTGCTCCCATATATTGAACGAAGCGTCAAATAGGCCTCTGGTCACCCGAAACCACGCGAGACTAATGTTTTGGTGGTAGGAAATTACTGTCGTGACTCTGGCACATGTAGCCTATCGGCCCGATGTCCAAAGGTCTAAACCGGGGTAGGTTTGTAACTTCACCAAGACGCCAGTCTCAACCGCCTCCGAGAAGCATTCATACACCATGGGCGCCTACCCATGCGCTCGGCCGAAATCTATCCCGCCCACATTTGGGACACCTGACATGACTGTCCTACCCCCAACCCACAATATGTCCGATATTTTAGATGGGGGCAAAGTTTGTAACTTTACCAAATTTCAAACAAGCGCGTCTCAAACCGAAACATTGTTCCCCCTTAGTTCCCCGCCTCCCTCCGTTTCCCCATTCATACTCCATGGGCGCGAAAACACCCTCTCCACCAGCCGCGAAACCCCAACCTCCTCCGTCCTCCACCCCATAGCGGCCAATCCACCGCCGCCCTCCTCCATCACGCCGGAGCCGGTACCCCGACGTCGTCGTCCAACGCAACCGCAACAGCAATGCCCTCAAGGACTTAGCAGCTGAAGCCGAGGCAGAGCTGCCTCCACAACACCGACGCTGACATGCGCTGTACCAGAACCACTCCGACCACGCCATCCTGCGCCTCACTGCTGCGGCTCCACTGTCACAACCGTCCACCGCACCGGAGCTGTTCCTGCTACGCCGTCGTTCGCCGCCTCGGATCTTCTTCCCCGCCGCCGACAGACGGCCACCGCACGACACTCAACAACTTGGCCATGGGTTCGTCCAAGGCTACACCGTCCTCCACAACTTCTGGTTTCTGGCGAACAACAAGAAGATCGTCGGAAAAACAGAAGGAGGACACAGCACTGCCAGCAGAAAGAGGTACTCCTCTTCCCTTATTCGTGCAAATCTTACGTCTCCGCTCACACCGTATTCATTCCATGAAAGAAACTAGTTGAGCGCTTCTTACTGCATCTTCTTCATGATACTAAATGCATAAGGTTTCCTCCCTTTTACTATTTCACCTTTGCTAGAGGACAGTAGCCCCCTTGGATTTCAATTCAGGGTTAGTCGAACCGCAATTAAAAGAAGCAGCACCCGCTTAGGCGCGCGGAGCACCTAGTCCGCCTGTTCCCCGGGGAAGCGGCGCATCGGTGTCTATCATAGGGGTGTGGGGCGCAGGAGCTGCTTGCGCCCGATCTGGGGGTCGGCAGGGCTTGAATGGATGGCCGGGGGTGGTGCCAAGCACGGCTGTGCGGTGAGGTCGAGGGGAGGGCACAGGCAGGGGAGGAATACTGGGCCGGTGGTCGCTGGCGTTTCGAGGAAGATCATCAACACTGACTGGCTGGAGGTAGATGAAGGTGATCTGCCCGTTCTTTGTACATCGGACGGTGCAGAAAAAATGGACTAACCTATTTGCTTTCAGTCGACTGTTATTTTCATAGAATCCTGTAGTAATTTAGTGTGCCATGCATGTTGTAGAGCTATCATATGTCTCCCGTCATTTATTTCTCATCGACCTGCTATCTGCTACCTTTACACTATACTAATTGTGCACACACTTCACCCATACTCACACTATTGTTTTTTATGCATGGGTATTTCAGACTCTAATGCAGTGTTGATGAATGCAGAAAAGAAAAGATAGAAGTCGCTCCAGTGTAATTCTAACATAAGCACTAAGTATTTCAGCGCTCTAATGGGTGCAGTGTCAGCAGTTGGAGACAGTAAACGTAGCTCTGCAGTTGATGATCTCAATTGCCACACACAACCATCCCAGGTGCTTGCTTTAACTTCGCGCTGTCAAATGTGGTTGCATGTTGCATACGGTGTCTAGCTTGTATTGCTTCCAATTTGGTTAAATTGCATCTGCTTACTTTACACATTATACCTTTGATAATGACATGTCTTCCTGTTTTTGATACATACTACATATGTCTATTAACCATGTTCGTACATCAAACTAATGCTCTTTTGTATCCCTCGTCAATCACTTATGACAGTCACCCAAGTGGGTTACTGTGAGACGCCCTACTCGTTTAAAGAGTGCAGTGTCATCCTCCCCACATGATTCTCAAGAAACAGCAAGGCTAAATGAAGATAGTCAATGTAGCTCTCTAGTTGATCACCGCAATTCCCCCACACCATCATCGCAGGTTCTTGCTCTTACTTGGCAGTGTGATATGTGGTTTTATGTTGCATATGGTGTCTACCTTGTAATGCTTCTAATTAGGGTAAATTGCATCTGCTTAGTTAACACATTGTACCTGTGAATATGACATGCCTTCCTGTTTTTGGTACATACTACGTCTTTCTATTAACCATGTTCTTACATCAAACTACTTTTCTTGTGTATCCCTCATCAATGCTCCTAATTTGTTAAATTGCATCTCCTTAGCTTACACATTATACATGTGAATATGACACGCCTTCCTGTTTTTGGTACATACTACATCTGCCTATCACACCATGTTCTTACATCAAACTACTGTTCTTGTGTATCCTGCGTCTATCGCTTATGATGAGACAGCCACGCGTGTGGGTTAATATGAGATGCAATACTCTTATAAAGAATGCAATTTCATCCTCTCCACATGATTCTCAAGAAACAGCAAGCCTAAATGAAGATATTGAACGTAGCTCTGTACCTGAAGACCGCACTTCCCCTACACCACCATCACATGTGCTTGCTCTAACTTCGCAGTGTGATATGTGGTTGCATGTTGCATACAGTGTCTATCTTGTAATGCTTCTAATTAGGGTAAATTGCATCTGCTTAGTTTACACACTATACCTATGAATATGACATGCCTTCCTATTTTTGGTACACACTACATCTATGTGTTAACCTTGTTCTTACATGAAACTACCTCTCTTCTGTATCCTGCATCAATCACTTATGATGAGTCACCTTTATTCGTTGCATATTGCATATTATTTCTAGCCTATTGCCATGTATTGCTTCTAATTTGGTCAAATACATTTGTTAGGGCACCCTTTTAATTTGGTAGAGTGATATTGGTTTCATCTTTCATATGGTTTCTAGCTTGCATCGATTCTAACAAGTTCAAGCACCTTGTTCTTAGTTTACACTTTATACATCATACATGTCAATATGTCACACCGTCCTGTTTTTCATACATATTCCATCCTCCTATCATGCGGCTGCCTTACATGAAAGTAGTGTTTGTCAGTATCATGCATCAATGAGTTCTGAAGAGCAAATTTTATTCCTTTTTCTTGTGGGTTTGACTTGACAAGGCAAAATCAAGAAAGAGGAAGGAAAAGAGTAAGGAAGGCAATGATGGTGGTCCTCTGCAGCAACGTAAATGGAGCATCTGTACCGATTCTCCTTGTACTGATAGTGCATTACAAGGTCCAAGTCTCCGCTCCCCTACTCCACCATCCAAGGTGCTTGCTCTAACTTGGCAGTGTGATATCTGGTTGCATGTTGCATATGGTGTCTAGCTCGTATTGCTCCTAATTAGTGTAAATTGCATCTGCTTAGCTTACACATGATACATGTGAATATGACACACTTTCTTGTTTTTGGTACATATTATATATGTCTATCACACCATGTTCTTACATGAAACTACTCTTCTTGTGTATCCTGCATCAGTCACTTATGATGGGACACCTTTAAGTTGGTAGTGTGATATTGGTTTGCGTCTTGAATATGATTTCTAGCATGTATTGCTTCTAGTTTGATGAATGCCACCTATGACGGGACAGTTATAACTTGGCAGAGTGATATTGATTGCACCTTCCATATGGTGTCTTGCAGTGTTTCTAATTTATTGAAGTGCCTTCTGCTTAGTTACCACATCATAGGTGTGAATATGTCAAGCCGTCCATTTTTTCATACATATTCCATCCTCGTATCATGACTTTGCCTTTCATCAGAGTAGTGTTCGTCAGTATCATGCATGAATGAGTTATGAAGAGCGAATGATATTCCTTTTTCTTGTCGGTATGACCTCACAATGAAAAATCAATAAAGTTGGAGGAAATTGGCAAGGCATTGGATGATGGTGGTCCTTCCGAGCAACTGAAACAGCGGTTCTCTACATATTCTACTCTGCCATCCTCCCAACAAGATTCGCAAGACAACGCAAGGCTAGACAGTCAACGTAGCTGTGTAGATGATGAGCACATCTCCCCTACTCCACCATCACAGATGCTTGCTCTAACTTGGCACTATTATATGTGGTTGCATGTTGCGTATGATGTCTAGCTTGTATTGCTTCTAACTTTGTTGAATTGCATCTACTTACTTTACACATAATGCCTGTGAATATGACATGTGTTCATGTTTCTACATCAGACTACTATTCTTGCATATCCCGCATCAGTCACTTATGATAAGGCACCTTTAAGTCGCCACTGTGATATTGGTTGTGTCTTGCATATGATTTCTAGCATGTACTGCTTCTAATTTGTTGAAACGCCATATAGTTTGAACTTGGCAGAGTGATATTGGTTGCATCTTTCATATGGTGTCTAGCTTGTAGTGCTTCTAATTTGTTGAAATGCCTTCTGCTTAGTTACCACATCATAGGTGTGAATATGTCACACCATCCTATTTTTCATACATATTCCATCCTCGCATCATGTGTTTGCCTTTCATCCAAGTAGTGTTCATCAGTATCATGCATGAATGAGTTCTGAAGAGCGAATTTTATTCCCTTTTCTTATCGGTTTGACTTCACAATGCAAAATCATTACAGCTGAAGGAAATTAGTCCGGCAGTGGATGATGGTGGTCCTTCGGAGCAACTCAAACAGGGGGTCTCTACAGATTCTACTCCGCCATCCTCCCAACAAGATTCGCAAGACAACACAAGGCTGGACAGTCAACGTAGCTGTGTAGATGATGAGCACATCTCCCCTACTCCACCATCACAGGTGCTTGCTCTAACTTGACACTATTATATGTGGTTGCATGTTGCGTATTATGTCTAGCTTGTATTGCTTCTAACTTAAATTGCCTCTGCTTACTTTACACATAATGCGTGTGAATATGACACGTGTTCCTGTTTCTAGAACATACGTGTACATGATGAGCACATCTCCCCTACTCCACCATCACAGGTGCTTGCTCTTACTTGGAACTCTTATACGTGGTTGCGTTTTCCGTATGATGTCTAGTTTGTATTGCTTCTGATTATGTTGAATTGCATCTGCGTAGCTTAAAACTTATACCTGCAACGATCACTTACCCATAAGACACATTTAAATTGGGACTGTGATGTAGGTTGCATCTTGCATTGTCTTCTAGCTTGTACTGCTTCTAATTTCTTGAAATGGCACTTATGACGAGACACTTTTTACCTGATAGAGTGATATTGGTTGTATGTTCATATGGTGCCTAGCTTTCATTTCTTCTAATTTTGTTGAAATGCCTTCCGCTTACTGTTTTTTCATACATATTCCATCCTCCTATCGTACGTGTGAATATGAAACACTGTCTTTTTTTGTATATCTTCCATCCTCCTATCCTGCGCTTGCCTTACATGAAAGTAGTGTTCGTCTGTATCATGCATCAACCAGTTATGCAGAGCTAATTTTATTCACCTTCTTGTGGTTTTGACTTCATAAGGCAATATCAGAAAATAGGAAGGAAAAGAGTAAGTTAGGGGATGTTGGTGGTCCTCCGCACCGACGTAAACAGAGACTCTCTAGATTTGCCACTGCTACTGCTAATGAAGTTGAAGTCCCAAGTCTACATGATGAGTTCATCTCTCGTACTCCACCATCGCAGGTGCTTGCTCTAAGTTGACAGTGTGATAATTGGTTTCATGTTGCATATGTTGTCTAGCATGTATTTCTTCTATTTTGATTAAATTTCACCTGCTGAGTTTATACGTTATACATGTGCATATGACATGGCTTTCTGTGTCTAGAATACACTGCATCTATCTATCATACCATGCTCTTACATCAAAGTACTGCTGTTGTGTATCCCGCATCAGTCACTCATGATTGGACGCTTTTAACATGGCAGTTTGATAGTGGTGGCATCTTGCATTGATTTCTACGTTGTACTGCTTCTAATTTTTTGAATTGCCACTTATGACAAGACACTTTTAACTTGGCAGAGTAATATTAGTTGCATCTTTCATATGGTGTCTAGCTTGCATTACTTCTATTTTCTTGAAAATCCTTCTGCTTAGTTTGCACATCGTAGCTGTGAATATGTCATGTTGTCCTGTTTTTCTGACATATTCCATCCTCATACGGTTGTCTTACATCAAAGTATTGCTTGTCTGTATCATGCATCAATGAGTTCTGAAGAGTGATTTTATTCTTTTGTGTTGTGGGAATAGCTTGACATGGCAAAGTCAAAAAAGAGCAAGGAAAATAATATAGTAGGGAGTGATGTTACTCGTCGGGTGAAACGGAAAATGTTCTGTCGTCGAGATTCTGCTGGTACTTATAGTGTAGTAGAAGGTCCAAGTCCACCGGCTAAATCTACAAACACAGTATCACCTGCTCCACCAGCTGCAGCATCCGCTTCAACTGTACCAGCATCTCAACCAGTTACTCGTTTGTTTGCTCCGGAACTGGCCAGTTCCCAAGCTGCCTTCACACCTAACACTACTTCCGAAGCACTGTTGACACAACAAGACTTGGCAAGATCAGATGAACCTCATGAGCATTAACAACAAGACGGTACCTGACCAAGTCAAGTTGCAGTTGCATGCTCCTTTATATGTACTCTCATAGTTTTATGTACACTAACACTTTCCATATTCGTTGTTGAACTAGCACCACGGCGCAAGCGGAAACAGACATCAGGGATAGTGCTTGACAGATTAACAAAATCTAAAGGAGGAAGAATGGAGATCCATTTTGAGGCAGGTTTAAAAAGGCCACGTGATGCTACAGAGTCAGCCAAGTTAGTATCAGAGGCAGCCGTTGCCATTAGGTGTCATGCACGTATCCTCCCAACGTGGATCCAGTACAGGAATGAGAAAGACAATACCTAGTTTAACACCTTCCTTGACCATTTATCTGTAAGTAATGTTATTCATCGCAATTAGTAATATTGTCTTGCTCTGTCCCATACTTTCTAGCTTCCTCCTAATAAGACTCACATTCTTTTTTCAACAGATGAGGTTCAAGTTGGATCCGAAAGATGATGCAACTAAACAAGCATGCACTCATGTTTTTCAATCTACTCTGCGACAGTATCGGTACCGCCTTAGAAAATCTCACTTTGAAGGCAAGGCTAACAGTGAAATCGCCCAAACATCTCCAGTGGACTATACTACGGATGAAGACTGGACAGCCCTCGTTAAACACTGGTCTGATCCAAAGTATCAGGTAGGCTATATGTATTTGATCAGACCACATATTGAACTTGTATTTATGTATGTGCCTTACAAGTGTATCTTCTTCTAGGCTAACTGTTTGAAGAACAAAACCAACCATTCTAAAGTGAAATTCCAACAGACAATAGGATCTCGTAGCTATATTGCACACTGCGAGGCTCTTGTAACTAGCTGCTACTTCCTTCTTTTTTGTGCCATATTATCGTATCTATATTGACTTGTTCCAAATACAGAGGAAAGCCCCTGTGGACTAAAAAGAACCTGAACCGAATGCAGTGCAAATCTTCAAGGATCGCCACACCAGCAAGATGAAGGGCATGAGCACACCAGTTCAAGCCGCTGTTGTAAGTCCTTACTCCTCCTGCCTTGAACTGATTGGTACTGTGATGTGTTCATTTAACTACTTGGTTTGCAGCCAATGTCAGTTACTCTGTTCAATTTTATTCACAGTTGTCTTAACGTATCATTTCACCTTACATGGTTTAAAAGAGATGAAGGATATTCTTTTGGTCTTGATCTGTAATCTAGTTGTTATGTTCACGTGAGCACACAATGATAAAATAGCATGTTTGTTTTATATCTGTTTGCCCATGATATGAATGATGTCATACTATGTTCATCCTACTTTAAAACCATGTCTCTTTATCCTTAGATGTCAACGAATGTGAGGAAATAGACAATACAGTAGGCATGCTACATGGACATATGTTCCGAAAGTGATTTTATTATGTAGTTGGCACTACAATACATGCTAATGTATTATAGTAGTTCACCAAAATAAGTTATGTATAAATGTTTAACCTACTTTGTTTGTTTTTATCTCATTAGTAACTTATCTGGTACACTAATCTACAAGTTCAAACTTTCAGGAAGCTATGGAACAAATGATTGAACAGCCACAACCACCTGAAGGTGACGAGGCTGCTACAGGCACAATGTCACCTCTTGCTACAGTGCGTCAGTATCTCTCCACTAACAGTGCAAAAAGCACCTTCCTGCATAATTTTGGGTTGGTTGTCAAGGTAACCTCATCCAAATTGCCTACTGAACAAAATCTTCCTGCTAGACAGAGTGATATATCTGTGCTCCAGACACAAGTCCAATCCCTAATGGACGTTGTTTCGGAAACAAGAAAAGTGGTTGACAAATGTCGTCAAGATATGAATGGTTTTGAAACCAGACTATCAGACATTCGCTTCATTGTTCAAGAGCAATGGCGGAAAAAGGTGGAGATTGTGCTGCTCCATCAAATTCTACAGCCTGAAACATTAGCACTCAGGTCAAATGATCTGTGCTTCTATACATCTGATGGTGCTTTTATCTGGAAGGACTGTAAACTTTATGCCAACTGGCCTTTTGTTGTATGGTTGGAATTTATTTTGTTGTGATACAACATTTATGATGCTGCCTCAGGCTGCACTAATTATGATGCTATTTTTGTATAGTGTAGGTTTATCTTAGTAATGTATTCGGCCGAAAGCTTCGTAGGAGCACAACATGCCAACATTCATCGGGCCCATTCCAATTGGGCTAAAAACGATTACGGGCCGAAATTGGCATGTATCCCACTAAAAATATCTGGGCCTAAATCAGCATAAGCTTTCATATTTTTCTGGTAGGCATGTGCCCATAGTGGGCTTTAACATGCCTAAACATAATTTGGGCCCTCGGTAAAAATAGGCCGTTTACAGGTGTAAATATCTCGAGCCCATAAAAAACATGGGCCTTTAATAGACCGAAAGTGAGATTGGGCCCCGATTGTGCCAAATAACCCACTAGACTTAGTAGGCCGAAATGGTGGCCCATTTACGATGCGGATCTTTGACAGGCCGAAATTCGGACGGGCTGTAAATGCGCCGACCTAATACACGGGCCTTTAACAGGCCGGAACTTCGGTCGGGCTAGATTATCGTCATTTTTATATGGGTCGTTAATGGGCCCGATATGACATTGGGCCACATATGGCCCATGGTTTACATCCGGCGTTAACAGGCCGAAAATGACAACAGGCTGAAAGTGGCCCAAACCTATAGTGGGCCTCTAACAGGCCGAATGTCAGACATGGCCGAATATGACCCAAATCCTTCATGGTCGTTTATGGGCCGAAAGTTTTGATGGCCTATAAATGGGCCCAAATGAAGTCGGACCTTTAACAGGCCGAAAATACACCGGGCCGTCATTCGGCCCAATTACTTAGCGGACTGTTAACGGGCCAGAAGTGACCATGGGCCGCGTTGATGACAAGTTTAGGACAGGCCATTGACGGGCCGATTTGATAGAGAATGTTGGGCCTTTAGCTAGGTCGGCCCATTATGGTCTGCAGAATCTTGTGGGCCTTTAGCTGGGCCGTCCCATTGTGGTCCGCAAAATCTTGTGGACCTTTAGCTGGGCCGGCCCATTATGGTCTGCAAAATCGTGTGGGACTTTAGCTGGGTCGGCCCATTATGGTTCGTTAAATTTTGTGGGCCTTTAGCTGGGCTGGCCCATTATGGTCCACTAAATCTTATGGGCCTTCGGTTGGGCTGGCCCATTTAAACTTTGTGGGCCACTTTTGGGCCGGTCCATGTGTCAACATATCATAGGCCCATCTCGACCATTGGATGAGTGACACCTGTGCCAACGCAGAGCTGACGCGTGGATCCGTCAGCCAATGAGAATTTTACACATGGAAAATCGGCATTGGTCGTGGCTGTTAACGGGTTATCGGATCCAAAATCCGACCCAATAGCTTAACGGCATTCCGTTACGGTGGATGCCACGTGTCGGTCACCCTTGACGAAAGCACTTCTGTGACGCGCGATTTATCGTCATGGAAGTGGACACTTCCGTGATGATAATTTTGGTAATGTCATGGAACACTTCTACGACAGCACAGGTATGACTATCTTGATTCTGTCATAAATTTGTCATGGATGTACATGCATGACAGAAAACGCGACCTACTGTGACAAACACGTATCATCATGGAAGTGTATTTTTTTGTAGTGATATTTAGAGGGCAATTTTTATTGCATGCACCGATGACAACTTACTTGAAGGATCTTACTCAATCCATGGGTAGGTATGGTGGACTCTCATGGCAAAACTAGTTTAAGGAATGTTTGGAAGCACAAGTAGTATCTCTACTTGGTGCAAAGAATTTGTCTAGCATGAGGGGGGAAAACAAGCTCAACATGTTGGATGATCCAAGACAATATACTTTATTTCGGATATAAGAAAACATAACCCATTACGTTGTCTTTCTTGTACGACATCAACCTTTTAGCATGTCATATTTTAATGAGTGCTCACAATTACAAAAGATGTCCAAGATAGTATATTTATATGTGAAATCTCTCTTCCTTCAATATTCTTTCATGAATTATTCAAGTGACCAATTCTACGTTTGCTAACTTTCAATAAGTTCACTACCTATACTTATTCTATGTGAAGTCATTACTCCCCATGGTATAAGAATATCAAACATATATAAATTCAGATTTATTATATTCGATTATTCAACCATTTACTCATAGGATATACGTGAAGCACATGAGTAAATGACAAACTACTCCTAAAGATAATAGTGAAGGACACTGAGTAGTCAAATAATTAACTAGCCATGGGAGGATTCTTTTTCATTTAATAATTCAGATCCAATGATTTTATTCAAATAGCAAGTAAAATTTAAAATACGCTCCAAGCAAAACACATATCATGTGACGAATAAAAATATAGCTCCGAGTAAGGTATACCGATAGTTTTGAAGACGAAAGAGGGGATGCCTTCCGGGGCATCCCCAAGCTTAGGCGCTTGATTCTTCCTTGAATATTACCTTGGGGTGCCTTGGGCATCCCCATTCTTAGGGTCTTTCCACTCCTTATTCTCCTCATATCGATATCTCACCCAAAGCTTGAAAACTTCAATCACACAAAACTTAACGGAAATTCGTGAGATAGGTTAGTATGATAAAGAGTAAACCATTCACTTTGGTACTATCAAATACAAGGTTCATAATTGTTCTCACACAATGCCTACTGTACCATATCATTTCTACAATTTATATTGAGAAATATAAGCCATAGAAACTAGAAAACAAGTAAACTATGCAATGAAAACAGAATCTGTCAGAAACAGAACAGTCTGTGATGATCTAAACACTAACCATACTTCTGCTACTCAAAAAATTATTAAATAAATTGGTAGACGTGAGGAATTTGACTATTAATCTTCTGAAAAAAGAATCAGAACCAAATCACTCGTCTGTAAAAAATGGCAGCTCATCTCGTGAGTGCAAAGTTTCTGTTTTTTACAGCAAGATCACATTAACTTTCACCCAAGTCTTTCCAAAGGTCTTACTTGGCACTTTATTGAAACAAAAGCTATAAAACATGATTAATATAGTATCTAAATCATGAGAACACACAAAAACAGTAAGGATAAATATTGGGTCGTCTCCCAACAAGCGCTTTTCTTTAATACCTTTTAGCTAGGCATGATGATTTCAATGATGCTCACATAAAAGATAAGAATTGAAACATAAAGAGAGCATCATGAAGAATATGACTAGCACATTTAAACCTAACAAACTTCCTATGCCTAGGTATTTCGTGAGCACACAATTTATAGGAACAAGAATCAACTAGCATAGGAAGGCAAAACAAGTATAACTTCAAAACTTTAAGCACATAGAGAGGAAAATTGATATTATTGCAACTCCTATAAGCATGTATTACTCCCTCATAATAATTTTCAGTAGCATCATGAATGATTTCAACAATATAACCATCACATAAAGCATTCTTTTCATGATCTACGAGCATAGAAATTTTACTACTCTCCATATAAGCAAAATTCTCCTCATTCGGAATAGCGGGATCACTAGTTCCTAAAGTTGACACTCTTCCAAACCCGCTTTAGATCATAGTGTTATTCATACTTCAAAAGATATAAGTGAAGTTCATGGAGCATTCTACAATTAATATAGACTAACCAATATCGAAGTTCAAAATATATAAGTGAAGCGCACGAAGCATTCTATAAAACCATACTCAAAAGATTTAAGTGAAGCTCAAAGAGCAATTCTGTAAGATCATACTTAGAAGATATAAGTGAAGCACATGAAGTATTCTATAAATTTATGAAGGGACATCTCATACTATCATGGTTCTAAAAGAAAAAGAAAAACACAAAGGGCACACATCATGTGAACAAAACAAAAACCGAGGTGTATCGATAATTTGTTGAAGAAGAAAAATGGGATGCCAACCGGGGCATCCCCAAGCTTAGATGCTTGAGTATCCTTAGAATATTTACTTGGGGTGCCTTGGGCATCCCCAAGCTTGAGCTCTTGCATCTATTTATTCTTCTCACATCGGTAACTCCTCATTCTTCGAACACTTCATCCACACAAAACTTTAACAAAAGCTTTGTGAGATCTGTTAGTATAATAAAGCAAATCACTATCTTTAGGTACTGTTGTGAACTCATTATAAATTCATATTGGTGTAATATATACTGTATTCCAACTCATCCATGGTTCATAACCTCCGATACTACTCATAGATTCATCAAAATAAGCAAACAACACATAGAAAACAGAATCTGTCTAAAACAGGACAGTCTGTAGTAATCTGGAGGTTTAGTAAACTTCTGTAACTCCAAACATTATGAAATAAATTTGAAAAATTGAAAAATTTATACAGAAGTAGTGTGCAAAAATTTTCAGACCCATTTGACTTTCCAGTAAAAAATGTAAAATCACGCGCTACAGCCAAAGTTTCTGTTTTTGTTCTGCACATAGTAAACAAGCAATCTAATCATTCTAAAACCAAAGCTTGGCACATTATTTTTATAATACAATGGATATATATAAGGGGATAATTATTTACAGATAAACTTCCATGCAAAATTCTACATTGTTTCCGTGAGCATGAACACGAGTGCTCAAGGTCGACCCTCACTTCTTCAATGCATAACTTTCCAATCACTTCTCTTTTTGAAAAACTTTTTAGGCATGAGAGGCAAGTAAAAAAAATTTGTATTTTCATTCTTTTAAATTTTTTTGTATGTTTCACCCACAACTAAACATAAACAAAAAGGGAAAACAAAATCTACTTAGTGAAGAAAGCAAACAAGCACACACGAGAATATCAACCGCACGCTATTGCTCCCCGGCAACGGCGCCAGAAAAGAGCTTGATAATCCCCAAGTGCAAGGAATCATCATAGCAATTTCTAAAGGTGGAGGTGATAAGTATGGAGTGTCGAACCCACAAGGAGCTAAAGGTAAGATGTCACACCCACGATGCGGCTATATCTCCCACGTGTCGGAGCACGACTTAGAGGCATAACCGCATAGTAAGCATGTCGCAAGAGGGGTAATCTTTACACATCCCATGTACTGAATAAGAAAGGGATAAAGAGTTGGCTTACAATCGTCACTTCACACAATACATAAATATAGCACTACATCATCTAGATACAATCAAGGTCCGACTACGGAACCAAATAAAGAAAGACAACCCCTAATGCAAAAGATCCCCGATTGCCCCGACTGGGCTCCACTACTGATCAACTGGAAACGAAACAACACAACGAACACGATATTCATCGAGCTCCCACTTGAGCTCAGTTGCGTCATCTGCACTTGTATCATTGGCACCTGCAACTATTTGGAAGTATCTGTGAGCCATGAGGACTCAGCAATCTCACACCCGCGAGATCAAGACTATTTAAGCTTATGGGTAGGAAAAAGGTAGTGACGTGGAGTTGCAGCAAGCACTAGCATATATGGTGGCTAACTTACGCAAATGAGAGAGAGAAGAGAAGCAATGCACGGTCGTGAACTAGAAGTGATTTGTCGGCACATTCGGGTGGCTTTGCTAGACTTGTTTTACCATTGTCGAGATGTCTTGTAACCAGGATTTCGAGTCTGATCGGGCCGTCCTAGGAGAAGGAATATCCTTCCTTGACCGTGAGAGCTTGTGATGGGCTAAGTTGGGACACCCCTGCATGGATTTGAACTTTTGAAAGTCGTGCCCGTGGTTATGGGAAGATGGGAATTTGTTAATGTCCGGTTGTAGAAAACCTGAAACTTAACTTAATTAAAATTGGATCAACAACGTGTGTAGCCGTGATGGTCTCTTTACGGCGGAGTCCGGGAAGAGAACACGGTCTCGTGTTATGCTTGAACGTAGGTTGTTCTAGGATCACTTCTTGATCATAGATTCTCAAACGTGCTTTGCCTTTCTCTTCTCGCTCTCATTTGCGTATGTTAGCCACCATATATGCTAGTGCTTGCTGCAGCTCCACCTCATACCTTTTCCCCTACCTATAAGCTTAAATAGTCTTGATCACGAGGGTGTGAGATTGCTGAGTCCCCGTGACTCACAGATTACTTCCAAAACCAGATGCAGGGAGCGATGGTACCGCTCCAGGAGATACGGCTGAGCTCAAGTGGGAGTTTGATGAGGACTCAGGACGATACTATGTTTCCTTTCCTGACGATCAGTAGTGGAGCCCAGTTGGGGCGATCGGGGACATTATGCATTTGGGGTTGTCTTTATTTTGGTTCCGTAGTCGTACCTTGATTGTATCTAGATGATTGTAATGATATATCTATGTTATTGTGTGACGTGGCGATTGTAAGCCAACTATATACCTTTTTTCTTATTCAGTACATGGGATGTGTAAAGATTACCCCTCTTGCGACATTGCCTACAATGCGGTTATGCCTCTAAGTTGTGCTCCAACACGTGGGAGATATAGCCGCATCGTGGGTGTTACAAGTTGGTAATCAGAGCCTTCCCCGACTTAGGAGCCCCCTGCTTGATCGAATCGCTGGCGTTGTTGAGTCTAGAAAAATGTTTTGAGTCTTTTAGGATTATATATATCGGAGAGTAGGATTCTTTTTACTCCTCAGTCCCTTCGTCGCTCTGGTGAGGCATCCTGACGTAGAGTTTTGACTCTTCTCTTCGCAAATTTCACTAAAAAAATTAGGATCACGCGGGTATCTTGGAATCATTCTGATGGTTTTGTGACGAGAACATTGTTCTTGGTGCTTCCTTACATTTAGGGGTTGTGGCAGTGTCCCGGGGAGTTGAGCTCCAAGGTGTTGTCGTCACAATTTATTCGTTGCAATTCTGGAATACCTGAGTTCCGCCGACATCGGAAATCTCTTTTATGCAGTTGTTGGTGAGATAACCTCGACGCCACCCAGTACTGGGGCGGGAGTTCGGGAGTATTGCCATAACTCGTATAATGGATGCTTTTCGAAGGTTGAGGTAAATGATTTCCGAAGGTTTCTTGGTTATGTGTTGAAGGATGGATATAGCTAGATGTAGGATTTGCTAGCTTTGGGTGAGATATTATGCTTCCCCTATATCCCCAACACCTGATTGCATAACCGGGAAAATTTCAGGAGTTTCATAGGTGGGAATTCATGTAGCTCTAGTATTTCTTCCGCGGATATTTGGTTTGTGATTGGGTAATCCTCACCAAGTATTTGTTCATGTCCGTACCTTGTTGTTTTATTCATCTACCTCTATCTAAGTGGCTTCTCATGGAAGTGTGACCATTTAATTTGAAATGCATTCATTCATTCTTGTTCGAATGTTAAGACTATATGTTGTAGTTTCGACCCATTTGATTCAGCTTGAATATATGTCTGTCAAGATGCTAACGGATGTCACCCTCTTCAGGATGGATCCTCCAACGCGGCAGAATCCGGAACCACCGCCGCCACCACCTCCACCTCCGGAGGCATGGCAAGCTGTGATGGCCGCTACCAACACCAACACGCAGCTGATTATGCAACTCTTGCAAGAGCGCAACCAAGGAAATCAAGGCCATGGCAACAATCAGAATCAGTTTGCTACACTCAACTAGTTCCTCGCAAACCAGCCAAAGACCTTCAGTAACTGTGTCGAGGCAACAGACGCTAATGATTGGTTCGTGGATATCTGCAAGCATTTCGAGTGCAGCAATGTCAGGCCTGAGGACTTTGTCAAGTTTGCCTCGTTCCAACTCAAAGACCAAGCTGCTGAGTGGTATCAGCAATACAAAGATTCCAGAGGAGGTCGTGTGATTACCTGGGATGAATTCTGCCAAGACTTCAAAACTCACCACATTCCTCAGAGTGTTGTTGAGAGCAAGCGTGAGGAGTTCCGCAATCTAAAGCAAGGCAGCTTGTCTGTTTACCAATACAACATCATGTTCCAGAAGCTCGCTCGTTTCGCTAAGCAAGACGTCTAACGGTGTCCTGGACTAGGGGTACTCACCACATCATCTCCTGATCTGTTAGATTGGGCCGAGGACCCCCATGGCCGTATACTCATGGGCCAGTTCGGACAACTGCCGCATACATGGAAGATTCTACAAGACTTGGTGATCAAGACAAGGACTCCTCCCCACCGGCGTATTCATCTAGGGCTCTTGTTATCCTAGGCCTCTGGTGCATTATATAAACCGAGGCCAGGCTAGTCGATAGATCATATACAACAACAATCATACCATAGGCTAGCTTCTAGGGTTTAGCTTCTACGGTCTCGTGGTAGATCTACTCTTGTACTACCCATATCATCAATATCAATCAAGCAGGACGTGGGGTTTTACCTCCATCAAGAGGGCCTGAACCTGGGTAAAACATCGTATCCCCTGCCTCCTGTTACCATCCATCTTAGACGCACAGTTTGGGACCCCCTACCCGAGATCCGTCGGTTTTGACACCGACATTGGTGCTTTCATTGAGAGTTCCGTTGTGTGATCGACAAAAGGATCGATGGCTCGCCTGCAGATCAACTGCGACTTTGGCATCTTCGTCACCAGCTCGACTGGTCACCCTGGTTCGACCAAGAACTGCGCCCCGTATTCGGATCACCATGTTCGAACGAGGGCCTTCATCAAACATCAACTCTGATCTCTATCAAGATCATGGAGGAATCATCCATGGAGCTCGGGGGCTCAACATCAACATTGCCCTCAAGCGACCGTGCTGTTTTTCTGGACAGCGAACTCGTATCTGCCGCCACCACCTCCTCGAGTATCGCTTTGATGACTTCTTTGGTGGAATTGTGCAGAATTGAGTCTACAACTACCCTGGAAAATTTCGTCGAGTTCTGATGGAGGAATCTCTGGCAATCCACGATATACCGGAGCCCTGTCAAATCTGGACGGGAATTTGGATGAGTTTAGGGCGTGGTGTCCAGCTTCTAGCTCGGACGTTCTTTGGAAGATCCAACCGTTGATCGGCTGTGTAATTCCTATATCTACCACCTCTCAAAATTTTAGCTCGATCCGACCGTCCAAACTCCGGAAACCTTCCGATTAGTGCATCACTTTTCGGATCTGTTTTCTGCGCGAAAACGAATCCGACCCGAGTTCATCTTTTTTATGAACGGGATTTCAAACATCCCTTTTGAAGGAAGTTTTGTATGGGGTATTGTGTTTTGTTCCCGAACACATCCCACTAACTTTAAGATCTTTTGAACATGATCTTCAACATCATGCTGGTGTCAAACCAGTCCAGCAATATTACTCCATGGCTGCCGACCTGCGCCAGACACGGCGTCACTTTGTTGAGCCGAGCTCAACTTCTTTGGATCATCATCTCGGCAAGCCGAACAAGAGTCCGGCATCGCGAAGGATAAATCATCACCAACATCGCCGCCCCACGGATTACACGAAGCGGGCATATCGGCATCGCCGCATGGTCGCTTCATCAAGCCGGCATCGACCACGTCACGACCTGCATCGACAGGGCCGCACTATTGCTTCTTCAAGCTGGTGTTCATCACGTCGACCTACTTCGACTCATCGGCTGACATCGAGGCTTCGACATCTCGGCTGGACCGGGGGCTTCGCCATCTCTTCATCAACCTACTCCGGACACTTCGATGTCACTAGCCGACCAGCTCCGTCACGTTAGCTGGGCTGAGGGCTTTGCCTCGGCGAGCCAACCTTTGCCAGCATTGTCATGTCGTCGTTTTATCGCCCATCAGGCAATGGGTGTGTGGATCGAGTCCCAATTTTGGGAATCACCTTCCTTCGGATTGCTACAACAAATAAAATAGGTGCTATTAATCCCAGTATTTTTTTGCTTGTTTGGGTTCATTTTCCCAAGGAATTATTACTCTGGTTTGTCCATCATATGTACACAGGTCTATCAAATGGTGGCCGCATTAACGACAGTCGCATGGTGGTTCGATCAGTTTCCGTACATAGTCTGGCGAACGCCGCATCCGGAGCTCGGACCGACCTGTGAATTCAGGCTTTGCCACGCCTTTACCGCATCACGCCGACGCCCTGCATTCGACATTGACTTCGGCGCCAGGCCATATTTCTTTTATTACTCACTTTGCATAAATTATTTATTATGCAACGATTTTTTTAATTATCATTATTACTATTATCTCCGGTTTGCACTATTTTTTGTGCACAGGAAAATGATCCGGGGACTTCGGCGTCACTCTGCCGGTCTGCATTGACCGTGCTATGTCACCACTTCGGCGTGTCGAGGTCTCTGCTCCTCCACCTTGGGACCGGCTTGGGGGATGGAACCTTGCCCCGCATCAAGCTCAGACCACGTCATCAATACCGAACATATTAACCAGCTAAGTCGCTTTCATGCTCAAAGCTTTAATTTCTAACTTGTGTTCGGTTCGACCAAGCATTATACTTTTTTGGAAAAAAGTTGCTTGTAAAAAATTTCCTTGTCCAAACTTTGTTTGTGATGCATAAATTCAAATGCCCAATTCATTTGGGGGCTTCCTTCATGAAGCTTTTCCTCTTGCATATGATTATACTTGTACGGCTTCATTCTTTGTTCGTGTATTACGCCACAATATGCACCATATCGACTTAAGTGATTTGCAAGCTGGGTTGCCTCGCTCCTATGTTTACCCCTACATTCCCGATTGTTCGGCTAGGGAGTAAAGGGAGCACCTCTACGATTGTCACGATCGGGTCGCCCGAGCCAGACCTCAGACTGGGTGAAGCCGAAAGCTAGCGCTCTTATAGTTTTCAATGATGGTCGACACACAACGGAACTCATGAGTACAAAAAATCTATTGCACAAGTCTCATAATAACAATGAGCACTGAAGAAAGGTATCGGTGGGGGTACTATTTTCTTCAAAGATGCTTCTTATACTTCATGGTAATATAGCATAAGTTCCCTAAGCGCGCTTTGTCTATTACAGCCTTATGGCCTGATTGCCTGGTTATTGGAAACACCGTCGATATTCTCGACCGATGGAGTACATAACACTTTTCGGTCCTTGACCGAAGAGGGAGAAGCTGACGGTCGGTTAAGACGCGTTTAAAGTTCGGTTGAACATAGATATGATATAAGTACTTCGGTACATGCAATCATTCTTCTACCCAAGTCACTTGGGGGCTCTTAAGTTTATTTGAGCTGTTTTATAATAAGTGTTCTTCTTCTTAGTCGTTGCAAAGTTTTATTATTATTATTATTTATCACTCCTTTTTCGACACGAGTGTGTGGTCACTAGCCGGGGAGCCTAATTTCTCTCTCAAAGCCGCTAGAGTTTAGTTTGCAAAACTGGCCTGATGAGAAGTACTCCGCCCTCGGGATAGGAGGTTGAAGCCGTAGGCTGACCTGCTCAAAGTCTTGAGATAGGATGTATCATGTTAAGGCACGACAGAAGCACTTCTTTTTTCTAAGACCAATTTTCGGATTGGCACCGAACACTTGATATTGTTCGGACGTCATGTTTTTACTGACGTTTCTTGGTTTTCCAAGCTTTTTGGAACTTTTAAACTATTTGTGCTTTTCCAGCATTAGTCTCGCAGTGCAACGCCGGACACCTTTAGGGATTCGGCAAAAACATTCTCACATATTGCTATATATGCATCGGTTTCGAATTGTGTCTTCGGTTAATAGTTGGGTTGCTCGGCTCCTGCACTTGCTTCCTACCTCCCATTTTGTTCGGCTAGGCGTGCAAAGGGAGAACCACTGCGATTGTGCTTCCAGCTCACATGGTTAAGCACCTCAGTGGAGAAAGCCGAAAACTGACTTTCACAATAAGCGTAAACTGGTCAGCGGTCTGATGACTATGTTAAATGATGGGTCGTTCATAACAATGGCCGAAGTGTTTACGACTTGACCCCGACTGTCGCCGAACACTACCGGGGGCTATTAACTGGCCTCCCAAACTAAATCCTCAATATTTTGCTCTTACATTAGAGCTGAGGTTTAATGATCATGCTTGGCATGACAACCCAAAGAAAGGAACCGATAGCGGGACCATTTTCTTTGGAAGACATTTCTTCTGTTAAACAGTAATATAACTCTCTGCGTACCTTTGTTTATAAAACCGTATGGCCAGATTGCCTTGTTTGTTGTAAATCTTTGCCCTCATAAAGGCTTTATAAAGTAGGACAAACAGTCCTCGGCTACTGGCCTAGGAGGTGGAAGCCGATGGTCGGTCAACAAAGTTTTGTACAATGCGGATTCGAGCATTAATGACGTAAAGTACTTGGATACATAGAGTCATTACACATAATTTGTGATTTTACTATGGATATTGATCCTTAATTCGGCCACCCGTGCCCGCATTAAGGCTCGGGGGCTACTAGGCTTCGGGCTTATTATTTACAAATATTAAAGGGGCACATTGATCCCCTGATCTGGTGTTACCACCCGACCAGTGTCTCGGGGGCTACTGCATTGCTTGTCCAATGCAGAAAATTTTATGTGCAATATAGTTTCCGAGGAGATTTTGATCCTCAGGTTGGTCGGCCGCACCCAGCCTGAGTCTCAAGGACTGAGCACGCCGCTTTTAGTGTCCCGAAGTATTCTGCCGAGCTTGGACTTGATCCTCAGGCCAATTTTGCAAATCAACCTGAGTCTCAGCGGCTACTGGGATCAGCGGTCTTACGTCATCCTTCAGGTGCATCTCGGGTTTTAGACCGATGAACACCTTGAGGGCTACTGGCTATATATCTTGGCAGAGAATAAATTTCACCAATCAAAAATATTGACAAAAATCGGCCCACATTCGGGGTGGTGCGCCACCTCGGAAGCAGCCCAGCATAAAGCTCGGGCGCTAGTGGCTGGCTCCATAGAGGGCATTTCCGGCATTAAGCTTGGCTAAACTCCTTCAAACTTCTTTGAACCAAGGTGATTTACGACACCTCAGATACAGTCCGGCATTGGAGCTCGGATACATTCTGGCGTTAGAGCTGGGAAGCAGTCCGGCGTTGGTGCTCGGCTGCAAAAGATACCTCAAATTCAGTCCGGCGTTAGAGCTCGGACGCAAGAGTACGCTGCCGCCCGGGAACAACTTCAAACCCGAGGTGTGGCATAAAAATAACAAGACATTGATAAAGGCCGGAAACTTAAAGGGGCTCCTTGGATACCCGACGTGTAAACTCGTCGAATGCATTTCAGCGATCCTCAAGATCGAAGATGAGAAGATTTGTTGAACCAGTTTTCAAGACCGTCAACCAAAGATGAAGAACAGTTCGGAAGAATCGAGGAGCGTCCCTAACTTGAAGATCGGTTCAGGGGGCTACTGACGGTGTCCTGGACTAGGGGTTACTCACCACATCATCTCCCGATCGGTTAGATTGGGCCGAGGACCCCCATGGCCGTATACTCATGGGCCAGTTCGGACAACTGCCGCATACATGGAAGATTCTACAAGACTTGGTGATCAAGACAAGGACTCCTCCCCACCGGCGTATTCGGCTAGGACTCTTGTTATCCTAGGCCTCTGGTGCATTATATAAACCGAGGCCAGGCTAGTCGATAGATCATATACAACAACAATCATACCATATGCTAGCTTCTAGGGTTTAGCCTCTACGATCTCGTGGTAGATCTACTCTTGTACTACCCATATCATCAATATCAATCAAGCAGGACGTAGGGTTTTACCTCCATCAAGAGGGCCCGAACCTGGGTAAAACATCGTGTCCCCTTCCTCCTGTTACCATCCTCCTTAGACGCACAGTTCGGGACCCCCTACCCGAGATCCGCCGGTTTTGACACCGACAACGTCCCTGACGAGAAGAGCATGATTTATCAGTTCAGAGGTGGCCTCAGAGAAGATCTGTAGCTAGCTCTTGTGCTTTTTGAGCCGAAGAAGTACGATGAGTTCTACAACATGGCACAGAAACAAGAGACTGCTTAGCTCAAGTGCGATGCTTCCAAGAAATGAGTCAGGGATGCAACTCCTTCCTCAACTCAAGTGGCAACTAAGCAGCAAAAGTATTGGTTGCCTCCTCCTCTGTTCCGTCAGCCTTATCAGCAGAAAAGCAAAGGTGGCAATGGATCTTCCCACCCACCCAACCCAGGCTTTCAGAACAAGACTTCGTCTCATGCTCCAAGATCAAGTGCTCCGTATCACCGTCCGCTTTTAGAGGTCACGTGCAACAAGTGTCAGCAGAAGGGTCACTATGCCAACAAATGCTTCAATCAGAGGCATCTTCCTCCTCCTCCTGTGAGATCTGCTAGCACCGCAGTGGTCAAGCATAATCCCAAGTTGGCAAAGGTCAACATGATGAACGCAGCTCAGGCAGAGGACTCGTCAGAAGTGATTATGGGTAACCTTCCTGTTAACGATATTCCTGCAAGAGTTCTTTTTGATACTGGTGCATCGCATTCTTTCATTTCAAGACCTTTTGTGGCTATGCATGATTTGGTTACTCAAGTTTTGCCGAGACCATTGTCTATTGTCTCTCCGGCCCGACAAATGACTTCCAGAGTTTTCGTTCCGGATGTCTCTATCACGTTGGGCGACTATAAGTTTCTGTCTTCTCCTAATGTTCTTGGTGACTCGGATATTGATCTTATTCTTGGAATGGACTGGCTTTCTAAGCACAAGGATCAGCTTGATTGTGCTGCCAGACAGATTCAATTGACACATTCGTCTGAGGATGTAATCGTCTTTGCCGCTCGTGATGATACAATTCGATTATCTTCTCTCAATGAGAAGGGCGAGTTGGATGCCATATCTCAGATTCCAGTCGTTTGTGAATATCAAGATGTCTTTCCAGAAGAGCTTCCAGGAATGCCTCCTCACCGGCCAGTTGAGTTTGTCATTGATCTTGAGACTGGCACGGAACCTGTTTGCAAACGTCCTTACAAGCTTGGACCTGAAGAGTTGAAGGAGCTGAAGAAACAACTCGATATTCAAGAGCGTGTGGGTCTCATCCGACCAAGTTCTTCTCCATGGGGTTGTGGTGTTCTTTTTGTCAAGAAGAAGGATGGAACGGACCGACTTTGTGTCGACTACTGTCCATTGAACAAGAAGACCATAAAGAACAAGTACCCACTTCCCAACATCAATGAGCTTTTCGAACAACTCAAAGGTGCTCAAGTTTTCTCCAAGCTTGACCTCCGTATGGGCTATCATCAGAGTCGCATTCATGAACAAGATATCCCCAAGACAGCATTCAGAACAAGCTATGGTTCATATGAACACACTGTCATGTCTTTCGGCCTTGTCAATGCTCCTCCAACATTCTCCCGCATGATGAAATTCATCTTCAACCCCTACACAAATGACTTCTTCTTGGTCTATCTCGATGACATTTTGGTCTTTTCCAAGAACAAGGAGGATCATGCCAAGCACTTGAGATTGGTGCTGGACAAGCTTAGAGAACATCAGTTCTATGCGAAGTTTTCAAAGTGCGAGTTTTGGCTCGATGAGGTTCCCTACCTTGGGCATATCATCTCCGCCAAGGGCATAGCTGTTAATCCTGAGAAGGTGTCTGCAATTGTGAATTGGGAACCGCCTCAGAATGTGAAGCAACTCCGCAGCTTCCTTGGGCTTGCAAGCTATTATCGAAGGTTCGTTGAGAACTTCTCTAAGATCGCGAAGCCTCTTTCAAACCTCCTCCAGAAGCATGTGAAGTATGTCTGGTCGCCTGAGTGTGACATCGCTTTCAACACCCTCAAAGAGAAGTTAGTCACTGCTCCAGTTCTGACTCCTCCTGATGAATCCAAACCGTTTGAAGTTTTCTGTGACGCTTCCCTTCAAGGTCTCGGTGCAGTGTTGATGCAAGAGAAGAAAGTTGTGGCCTATACCTCTCGCCAGTTGAAGCCCAACGAAAAGAACTACCCCACTCATGACCTCGAGTTAGCGGCAGTTGTACATGCTCTTTTAACATGGAGACATCTCTTGTTGGGAAGGAAAGTGGACATCTTCACTGATCATAAGAGCCTCAAGTGCATCTTCACTCAGCCCAACCTCAACCTCAGGCATACTCGTTGGGTCGAGATGATCCAAGAGTATAATCCGAGTATCGAATATACTCCAGGCAAGGCCAATGTCATTGCTAACGCATTGAGAAGGAATGCTTACTGCAATAGTTTGATTCTCAAGCCCTACCAACCAGAGCTTTGTGAAGCTTTCCGCAAACTTAATCTCCAAGTTGTTCCTCAAGGATTCCTTGCCAACCTCCAAGTCTCTCCTACTTTGGAAGATCAGATTCATGAGGCTCAGCTTCTTGATGCTATGGTGAAGAAGGTGAAGATTGGGATTGCCAAGAGTCAACCCAAGTACAAGTGCTATCGCCTTGATGACAAGGATACTCTATTCTTCGAGAATCGAATTGTTGTTCCTAAGGGAGACCTTCGTAAAGTCATCATGAACGAGGCTCACAATTCACTCCTCTCTATTCACCCTGGAAGTACAAAGATGTACCATGACCTTAAGCAGTCGTATTTGTGGACTCGAATGAAGCGCGAGATTGCTCAGTTCGTGAATGAATGTGATGTCTGCAGAAGAGTAAAAGCAGAACACCAATGACCAGCTGGTCTCCTCCAACCTCTTGCCATTCCAGAATGGAAGTTTGACCATATTGAGATGGACTTCGTGACTAGATTTCCCAAGTCCAAGTGTGGCAATGATGCTATCTTCGTTGTCATCGACAAGCTCACTAAAGTGGCTCATTTTCTTCCTATCAAAGAATCTATCACAGCAGCTCAGTTGGCAGAGCTATATACCTCCAGGATTGTCTCTCTGCACGGCATTCCGCAGTTGATATCTTTAGATCGTGGAAGCATCTTCACCTCTAAGTTTTGGGATTCTTTCCAGAAGGCCATGGGCACCAGCATTCGCTTCAGCATAGCCTTTCATCCTCAAACTAGTGGCCAAGTCGAGCGAGTCAATCAAATTCTTGAAGATATGCTCAGGGCATGTGTCATTTCTTTCGGTATGAAGTGGGAAGATTGTCTTCCATATGCCGAGTTCTCCTACAACAACAGCTTCCAAGCGAGTTCGGGCAAGGGCCCATTCGAGATTCTCTATGGCGGGAAGTGCCGTACTCCTCTTAACTGGTCAGAGACTGGTGAATGCCAACTTCTTGGCAATGACTTGATCATAGAGGCTGAAGAAATGTGCAAAGTCATTCGTGAAAATCTCAAAGCCGCGCAATCGCGCCAGAAGAGTTACTATGATAGCAAGCATCGTGACTTGGCTTTCGAGATCGGAGACCATGTCTACCTCTGCGTCTGTCCAATGAAAGGTACTCGTCTCTTCGGTATCAAAGGGAAGCTTGCCCCTAGATACGTGGGTCCTTTCAAGATCATTGGCAAAAGAGGCGATCTCGTTATCAACTTGAGCTTCCATCCAACTTTGCAAATGTGCATGATGTGTTTCACGTGTCTCAGCTTCGCAAGTGTTTCAAGACTCCTGACCGCACCGTCAACTTCGAAGAGATTGATCTCCAAGAAGACCTGTCTTATCATGAGCATCTTGTTGCTATTCTTGAAGAAACTGAGCGCAAGACTCGCAACAAGTCTATCAAATTCCTGAAAGTGAAGTGGTCACATCATTTTGACCGTGAAGCCACCTGGGAACGCGAGGACCACCTCCGTTCCAAATATCCGGAGTTTTTCCATTCCTAGATCTCGGGACGAGATCCTTTCTTAGTGGTGGAGTGTTGTAATGCCCCATATGTAACCTGCCATATTTGTATTCCAACTCTTGCCATTTTCGTCACTAAGTTATGATATCTCCTTGTTGTTGGGTTTTGTCTCTGTGTTGCTTTTGTCTTTGTCATGCATCTCATATCATGTCATCATGTGCATCGCGTTTGCATACGTGTTCGTCTCATGCATCCGAGCATTTTCCCCGTTGTCCGTTTTGCATTCCGGCACTCCTATGTCCTTCGGTGTCCCCTTTTGCTTCTTTTCGTGTGTGGGTGTTAAACGTTCTTGGATTGGACCGAGACTTGCCAAGCAGCCTTGGTTTACTACCGGTAGACCGCCTGTCAAGTTTCGTGCCATTTGGACTTCGTTTGATACTCCAACGGTTAACCGAGGGACCCAGAAGGCCCCGTGTGTGTTGCAGCCCAACACCTCTCCAAAGTGGCCCAAAGCCCAGCTAAACCCCCTCCATCATCTCGGTCGTTTGATCATGATCGCATGGCCGAAAACCATGCTCAATTTGGAGCCTCCTAGCTCCCTCTACCTATAAAAATGCATCTCCCCCGAAAATCCCGGATCATTTTCACCCCTAACCATAGTCTCCTTCCACCTCGCGCTGCCGGACAAGTTTGCCCGCGCCGGACGTGTCCGTCGGACGCGTCACCCCGGCCAATCAGACCGCGATACCTCAGCATCCGCCGCCCCGCGCCCAATCCCCCGCCGCCATGTCACCACCCGGAGCCGCCGCCCCTCCGCGTCGCCCGCGTGGGCCCGCCGAAGCCCGACCACGGCCCTCTCGGCCCGGTGTGCCGTGCCCCGCCGCCCGAAGCTCGCGCCCCGCGCCGCCCCGCCTTCCTCCTCCGCGCTGGCGAGCCCTCGCCTCCGGCCACCTTGCGCCATCACCGACCCCACCGCAAGCTCGCCGGCCTTCGCCCGTGCCGCCACGATGGGAACCGCGCCGCCCAGGACCTCCGCGCCGCCTCGCCGGACTTCGTCGGCTCCGGCCACCGCCTCCATCTCCGGCCGCCGATCCTCTTCTTCCTCTATAGTAACTCCGGCGGGAGGATCTGGTTAACCTCGTTTTGCGTGCCTCGGATCCAGATCTGGACGAACCCTAAGGGTTGACTTTTGTCCTAGTTTTGCATATTTTTTAGCATACTTCATCACATCATAACTTTGCATCCGTGGCTCCGTTTTGGGCGTGTAGCATATCAAATTGTTCGTCTCGATGTGTACTTCATTTCATTCCATTGCACCATGTTCATTTGAGTTCATCTTGATGCCCTAAATTCTGTGGCAAGAGTGCTATGTAATGTTAGTTTCAGATTCTTAACGGATTATGGACATTTGTCATTTTTGCCATGATTAATGTGTGCCTCCTATGAACTTGAGCCCTACATGTGTTTTGTTGTATGCCATGCCATCTTTACAGGGGTGTATGCCATGTATTTTTGTAATCTTTGTGGTGACTAGCACAAGCATGCAAACTAGCTCTCGTGGTGTTGCTGATTTCAGGGACTTAGAATTCTTCTAAGTCTTTTCCCTGATGATATTTTTATGCCATGTATTCTTGTTGCTACAGAGTGATCCATGCATCTTTTGAGCATGTTCAGTAAGGGTGATCTTGAGATATTGTTATGCTCTATCCATCCATGTCTTTGTTTGCAATTATGGAGTGCCCTAGCATGACTCAATCTTACTCTACTTTTGCTATAAAATGTTCCTGGCAGATTGTTTACATATTAAGCAATTTTGCCGAGGTTGTTATAGTTTATCCATGCATGCGAGAGTGTTCTTACCATGGTTCGCTTATTTATCATGTGTACTTGCTGGGTGTATGCTTAGTTTGTCATGCAATTCCTTGTGGTGAGTGCATCGAGCTTGCAAACATGCCTACGTGAATCTGTTTTGCCATGTTCCAGTTTTCTGCTAAGTCTGAATCTGTTAATGAAACTTGCTATGTTCACATGGGTGCCATTGTATTTTCTGATCCCTTTTGGCTTATGGTCAGTAAGGGACTTTTGTTATATGCTTTGTGTAGTTTCATGCCATGCCTTGCCTTGCCATGATATGTCCCTGTAGCATGTTGTTATCTTGCTCTAAACATTTCTTCCTGATGTTAAATTCCTGACATGTTATTTTCACCAAGTCTATGAACCTGATATCTTTTGCACTTTTGTCATGCTTGTTTGATCCTGCTATTTTGTGATTTAGCCGTAGCTCAGTGTTCATCTTTTGTCAAGCATCTTGAGTGAATCACTGCCATCTGCTTTGTTGTTATGTTAGAGTGTAGTAGCTTGTTGTTCTTGATGCATTTAGATGGCCTCGTGCTGTTAATTGCAGATCGGTGCCATATTTGTTTTGCTTGCCATTTGCAAACCGTGCATCCGATTTCGGTGATCTTTATATCGATTTCGACCGAAATCAACTCATCTTTCCAGCGGCACTCTTGGTTTTCCAAGTTGAGGCCTGGTTCAATCTTTCCTTTCCGAAGCAGGCATATGCATTGCATATCACATCCCGCATATCATGCCCTGTTTTGCATCATGTTGCTTGCGCATTGCACCATGGTTGATTGTGTCCCCCTTTGCTTGTGTTCTTGCCTTGGGTAGAGCCGGGAGATGAGTACGTGATCGAGGAACCCGTTGAGAACATTTACGAGGATCAAGCTAACGTCAACTCAGAGAACTTTGCAGGCAAGATGATCATACCCTCGAAATCACTTCTATCTTTGCTTGCTAGATGCTCGCTCTATTGCTATGCCTATGCTATGATACCTACCACATGCTTTATCATGCCTCCCATATTGCCATGTCAAGCCTCTAACCCACCTTGTCCTAGCAAACTGTTGTTTGGCTATGTTACCGCTTTGCTCAGACCCTCTTATAGTGTTGCTAGTTGCAGGTGAAGATTGGAGTTTGTTCCTTGTTGGAACATGTTTATTGTTGCGATATCACTATTATATCTTGTCTATTTTAATGCATCTATATACTTGGTAAAGGGTGGAAGGCTCGGCCTTATGCTTGGTGTTTTGTTCCACTCTTGCCGCCCTAGTTTCTGTCATACCGGTGTTATGTTCCTTGATTTTGCGTTCTTACACGGTTGGGTTATAATGGGAACCCCTTGACAGTTTGCCTTGAATAAAACTCATCCAGCAAGGGCCAACATTGGTTTTACCATTTTCCACCTAGCCTTTTTCCCTTGGGTTTCGCAGACTCAAGGGTCATCTTTATTTAACCCCCCCCCCCCGGGGCCAGTGCTCCTCTGAGTGTTGGTCCAAACTAGAGCCCCTTGCAGCGCCACCTCGGGGAAACTCGAGGGTTGGTTTTAGTTGTACAGATTGCTTATCCGGTGTGCCCTGAGAACGAGATATGTGCAGCTCCTATCGGGATTTGTCGGCACATTTGGGTGGCTTTGCTGGACTTGTTTTACCATTGTCGAGATGTCTTGTAACCGGGATTCCGAGTCTGATCGGGCCATCCTGGGAGAAGGAATATCCTTCGTTGACCGTGAGAGCTTGTGATGGGCTAAGTTGGGACACCCCTGCAGGGATTTGAACTTTCAAAAGTCGTGCCAGCGGTTATGGGCAGATGGGAATTTGTTAATGTCCGGTTGTAGAAAACTTGAAACTTAACTTAATTAAAATTGGATCAACAGCGTGTGTAGCCGTGATGGTCTCTTTTCGGCAGAGTCTGGGAAGAGAACACGGTCTTGTGTTATGCTTGAACGTAGGTTGTTCTAGGATCACTTCTTGATCATAGATTCTCGAACATGCTTTGCCTTTCTCTTCTCGCTCTCATTTGCGTATGTTAGCCACCATATATGCTAGTGCTTGCTGCAGCTCCACCTCATACCTTTTCCCCTACCTATAAGCTTAAATAGTCTTGATCGCGAGGGTGTGAGATTGCTGAGTCCCCGTGACTCACAAATTACTTCCAAAACCAGATGCAGGGACCGATGATACCGCTCCAGGAGATACGACTGAGCTCAAGTGGGAGTTCGATGAGGACTCAGGATGATACTATGTTTCCTTTCCTGACGATCAGTAGTGGAGCCAGTTGGGGCGATCGGGGACATTATGCATTTGGGGTTGTCTTTATTTTGGTTCCGTAGTCGGACCTTGATTGTATCTGGATGATTGTAATGATATATCTATGCTATTGTGTGGCGTGGCGATTGTAAGCCAACTATGTACCTTTTTCTTATTCAGTACATGGGATGTGTAAAGGTATAGCTGCATCGTGGGTGTTACAGCCGCCTACAACCACCATCTCCTCCAGGAGCACCTGCAGGCAGAGGAGCAGATCACCGCGGAGCGGGCAGAGCAGGAGGCGATGCTTGACTTGTACCGCTCTACCCACGAGGGACGCCTCGAGTGCTGGCGGTACCGCATGCGGGTGGCGGAGGCTACGGCCGCCTACAAAGAGGGCGATGAAGCGGGCGAGGCGCTGTTTGGCGAGACCGAGGACGAGGCAGAGGACAATGCCGGTGCCGACGAGTCCCCGCTCCGCTGGCGTTGATGAGGCCCTGCTCCGCTAAGGCCCTGCGGCGCCAACAACGAGGCAGAGGACACCGCCGGCTCCGCCGAGGCCCCACCCTGTCGGCAACGAGGGGGAGGATTTCCCTAGCTCCGCTAAGGTGCCACCCGCCGGCAACAAGACAGAGGACATCGCCGGCTCCGCCGAGGCCCCGCCCTGCTGCCAAGGAGGTTGTGCCACACAGAAAACAAGGAAGAGTAGAACACGGTAGGTCTCCGCCGCTCGGGTCCAAGTAAGGCCGTCGCTGCTACCCTCCGGTTGCTGGCACTGAGTTGTACATCATGGAGCAATTCTATGATTACAGGATGATTGAAGAGCGCTCTGTGGTTGAGCAAGCTCATGAGATACTGTCATTTTCTAGAGAACTTGAGCACTTCAGTTGTTTGCTACCGCACAAGTTTGTTGCCGGAGGTATCATCACTAAGCTTCCTCCTTCGTGGATCTCATTGGCACTCTTGATGTGGAAGAAAAGGCGAGAGAAAAGGACACACGTGCTCGAGGAATTGAGGGAGGATCTAGTGCCAATCTGGTACAGAAGAAGAACTTCCAACCCCACAAGTTCAAGAACAAGGGCAAGTTTGATGGTAAAGCAAAGTTTGATGGGAAGAACATGGATGTGCAACACACGAACTTCAAGAAGAAGAATGACAAGAAGAAAGGTGTTTGTCATGTGGGGATCCTAATCATTGGGCTCCTAGTTGTCCTAATCGCTATGACAAGCTAGGCGGGTTGACCACTGACGGCCGGTTAGCTTCTTGGCGGCAACATGGAGTCGGAGAGCTATGTTGGAGAAGGACGTTGCTTCTACTTAACTGCTGGTGAAGTTGGCTGACTGACACATGGGCCCAATGGGCATCTGGGCCACATGTCAGTTACGCAACTGCACCTGCAGTTAAGTCACTGAAGCTTCTGTTCGGCTCAGCCGGACACATGTGGGTAGCTTCGCTTAATTAATTATACCTCTAGCGCACCCCTTTTTAGTTGAAGAATGTATGAAATGTAATGAAATCCGGCATGTTTATATGAAATCCGATCGTGTATGAATGAATTTATTTCGATTAGTTCGAATTCTTGTATCACTGGCATTGGATGAACATGCAAAACAATACGTACTAGCATTATTCCCAGGGTGATCACCTCGTTTGCAGTAGTTTCACATGTACTCCCTCCGGTCCTTTCTAGTCTGCATACAAGTTTTGTCTGTAGTCAAAGTATCTCTACTTTGACCAATCTTATAGAAAAAAGTATGCACTTTCACAATGTGCGAAGTAAAAAGGAACAGAAGTAGTACAGAGAGTTTGAGCAGCTTTTTAGCGTTCCTGTACATTGCAATCGAACACACAGGCCTGGCAATTCATAGAGAACATTCAAAACAATCGATGATTATGCATCTCAGCGATTCACATGTCAGAGCCAATATTTACTTCACAACTAAAGAATAAAGAAAAAATGGATCTACACTGCTGAAAGCAAAGGGCGTCCCATTCGAAAATATCAAACGCATGTCTTCTTGCTAAAATCAATGAGCAAAATTTGACAAGGTTTTCCCATTCCAAAATATCAAATGCATATGATTGTGGAATGGGCAGGGTTTGCCATCAGTTCGGACATTGACATGGAACCTCGTGCTAAATAAACCAGCTATTCTTTTTGTTCAGTTCCACCAAAATCAACCAAATTGACGTGTAGCTTGTATGATTTCGCCCTTATATGTTGCAATGCCTTGAACTTATCGGCACCTCCTTTCTTGTGGTGGAAATGAATGATTCGATGTATTCATGAACATTTTTGCAGTTCCCATTGAAATCAAGCTAAGCACCCCTGTTTGCACAAATACAAAAAAAGTGATTAGTATAAAGCAAACTGTACTATGAATTGACAGTTTAAACAGGCACCTACATGGTCCATGTATAGCACACTTTTAGAAAAATGGAACTCACCAGAAAGAATCCTAGAACAACATTTTACTCACGCATCACAGCAAGAAAATGGAGATTTGTCAGTCCTTCTGAGCTGAAGTTAGTTTGGTCTTATGGGGGGTAATGTAACCATCCTTCAACTGCTCCTTCTGATGAGAAGATAGACAGGGCTTCTTCATCCTGGCATAATCAGAACTAGTCACTTCACGTACTCCATATTCTTCTTCGGAGGAGGATGATCCTGTTGTGCAAAGACAAGCGGATAACTAAATGCTAGCATCCCTGTTTTCTCGAAAAAAAGGAAAGGGAATATTTAAAACAGCACAGATGAAGCACTTCTCAAGGACAATGCCACTTTTTGATGACAGTATCTAAACAATAGCACAACACCAATAGAGATGACAAAGCTCAATCATATGGATGAAATCAGTGGGTGAGTACCAACCTTTGTCAGGAGGCTTATTGTGTAGAGCATACAGATGAAGCACTTCTCCGGAACCATCTGTTGCTATCTACTATGGTGGCCATGCTTACTATATACTCCTCGATTAGATTAGTGTTTCCAACATCTTCTTATGCAATTCCACTAAAATATATGGTATCTTCAAAGAAGATCCCTGTTTGCACAAGTAGAGATAATTACGTATTACATTAAGAGTGGCATCAAATCAGTGGCAAAACAATTGCTCGTTCCAGCCATAGCAATAAATTAAGATGCAAAACTATATCATTACTTGTGTCATCATAGTTCCAGTGCTTCATTACAGCACCAGGAGTTGATTTTTGTTTTTCTTCCACTTGTTCTTCCCCTTCATCACTTGTTCAATAACAGACAAGCTTCGCCTTCAATGTAAGATTTGGCATGTCAATTAGGTTGCACAAGTATAGCACTAAACAATGACATTAATTTTCTGATGAAAGTGGCAAAATACAGGCCAACAGTTGTGAAATATCCTTATCTTACCTCAATGGGATATTGCGGTGCACATACAGATTGGAAGTCTTGTCTCCATTTGTGCAGTTCACTAAAATCAAGCAACATTACCGTACAAGTAGCACAACATATGAAAGCACACTACAGAATCATGTGAAAGAAGGCTAGTACTGACCTCTCATGAAGCGGAATTCAAACAACTCACAAGAAGAAGATCTGAACCAAATTTGCCAACACGGATAGGAAGTAAGATCTCCTCTTGTGCAGTTCCACTAAGATCAAGCAATCAAGCAACATTGTCGGTGTGACACTTTGGTTGAACTGCACAAAACACTCTTAAAACAAAAGTGTTTTGTGCAGTGCAACAAAAGGTCATAATGGCAATGAGGTGAAGTAGATAACCCTGTTTACACAGAGGTGCAAAGGAAACAACTAGTGGTCAATAACGGTGGATGACACAGAAGCCAACAAAAAGAAGCATCTACCTTATCTAAATGGGAAAGAAAGCAAGACAGTAGCATTTCTCAAACGGTGGCATTGATTAATATTAACAGAGGATTATATTAACAATAAAATTTGTTAAACATGTAATTTGCTTTTAACTGTGGCATTGCATCAATTTTCCAGCGGCATTATTAGAGGGTGCTTGTTTACAGGGACATTTTGGTGGAGGGACTAAAAAAACTCCGTGTCAGTCCCATCTAAACCAAACAGGAGGGACTTTTAGGGACTAAAAGTGGGCATTTGGGACTAAAGAAAGAAGACCCCGAGGGAGAGTCTTTTTGGGACTTTTTCCAACAGTTGCCCCTGCCACGCATCGCACCTTGTCTCTATTAGTTCATTACTAGGGGTAACATGGTCTTTTAGCATGTCATTTAATAACCTCTAGTCCATGTTTAGTCCCTGGAACCAAGCAGGTAGGGACTAGGGAGTTTTTAACCAAACAGGGCCTTAGATTAACAACAGCTAAAGAGTTGCACGGGATAGTGGACACACCAGCACCATGTGCATCTACCGATGTACTGGGGTGATGCACAGTCTGTTGCAACAAAGAACAAACAACCAAGGAGCATATTTGTGTTGGTCCCAGTTTTGTTATCTTTAGACACCTTTCCCTATGTGAGCGCAGCAAATCTAGTCCTGCTCAAACTCTACAGCCTTGTCCCCCAAAACAAAAGATCAGTTTGTTACAGATGTGTGTACTATGTTTGTCATTGTTTTCCCTTTTCAACCAATGTAGGTGCTGGATAGCCAGTCTGTACTAGTACTTTCCCCACTTCCTTTCCTCTGTCAACCACGTCCTAGATTTATGCTATACAACTTTCCCCACTACTTTCCCCCATTCCTGTCCTCTTTGAACCACGTCTTAGATTCATGCGATACAACTTTCCCCACTACTTTCCCCCTTCCTTTCCTTTTTGAACCACGTCCTAGATTCATGCTATACAACTTTTCCCACGACTTTCCCCCATTCCTTTCCTCTGTGAACCACGTCCTAGATTCATGGTATACAACTTTCCCCACTACTTTCCTATTTGATCCAACACCTAGATACGAGTGCACAAGCGGAAAAAACCCACATGCAGCTAGAGCAATGCATGTGGAATAAGTAAATTATACCTTAAGGTTCTTGGGGTGTGGTTCGGTGGGCGTCCAATGGCCGTTCAACCCACACTATGTACGGCGGCGAAGAAGAAGGGGCCAGAGGCCCTCCCACGCCGCCGCTGGGTGAAAGTGAACAGCTGCGCCGGTAGTGGATTCCCTCCCTCGCTGACGGCGACAGCGTTAAGCCTCCTTCCATTCCTGGCGGGCGGATCCTGACGACTCTTTGACCAACAGTGAGGGGAGAGAGAGAGGCCAACGAAGTCTTGTTTAGATCTGGAGAGGGCGAGAGAGTATGAAGAGAGCAACTACAAGCAGACCAGCAGTAAGGGGAGAAAGAGAGGCCAGCGAAGTCTTGTTTAGATCTGGAGAGGGTGAGAGAGTGTGAAGAGAGCAACTACAAGCGCTGAGGCTCCATCGTGTATATATATATTGGAGAGAGTGTGAAGAGTGCAAACCCTAGAAAACAAGCGCCGAGGCTGCAGCTTATACGTGATGAGGTGATTATACGGTCACTACGAGATCGTATAGCTCCGTATCCATTCATTTTGACCAGTCAAAGAATCCTCCTGGCACGAAGTATGCTCAAGTGTAATTATCGAAACTGAGACCTCAAGTTTGATGAGCGAACAGGATAACCAGCTACACAACCCTCCTGGTATGTTCAACGAGAGGAAAATAACCTTTTATACATTCCTGCATTCGTGTGACAAGCATGCCGTGTTTTTTTGTGTGTGGGAGTCATTGGGATTTAAATCATAATCGTGGCATGTGGCTTTGGTGGTAAGACTATCCACAGCGGTGCATAAATAATGCAGCCTTAGTCACCTTACCTCTCTCCACGTAGTACGTTGGGTCCCACCAGTCAGAGGGTGAAACAAACAAATTAATAAGAAAAATTAAAAGCGCCAGCGGTGTATCTTACCTCACACATCTCGCTACTGCTCGGGAACACTGTCCAATTGATCCCTCTGTTCGCTCACGTACTATTTTAAGTGAATCCTTATTATAACATGCACACAATTTTGGGCACTTGTATTCGACCTAAGTCAGTGTGCCACCGTATCTCGTACGACTCCCTCCGTCTAGGTGTAATAAGTCACGTTAGAAGGTGCAGCGGGACCAAGGTGCAAGCAGATTGGAGGAGAAGGAGAAACTTGACCGGTCATTCCTCCAATCAAAGCCCTGATTTCTGTCTCTAAACGCAACAATTAATCCAAACAACTAAGAGATGCCGTTTTAGCTACCATGCAGGGCCACATATTAACTCGCATGCAAGCCGACTTTGATTTCTTGACTGATCAACGCGTAGTTGCGCTCCATGCATTGGGTTTCCGGGGGAGATAACAAGGCAGAGTAAGGAGCGTTTGGTTACATTGCTTAGGCTGGTCATAGTGGTGAGTAACTTGGACTAGTACAACATGCATATGTTACTAGTCTATGTTACTACTACGCGAAGTTTGCCGTCGGAAGCGAGCCGATCTGGCTCTCCTGAGCTAGCAAGGTTTTTCTAGCCCACCCAAGCTAGCTGGCCCACAAAAGCTAACATATTTTAACAGTTCCAAACGCCTAACCTTGCCCGGCTATGCTATAAGCTGTTCTTGCTAAGGATCCAAACGCTCCCTAAGTAACAACGCTCGCTAGCAACGAGGCCAGGAGGGGATTGAGATGCGAAGTTAATGGACGACGCCTAAACATTTTGGGAATATCTGATTTCCGTAGGATGACTTAACACCTAGACGGAGGGAGTACTACTCCTCAGTCCATGTTTGATGGAATATTCGTCACCTCTTCTCTTCTTGTACATACTCCATTTGTATCTCACTTCATGTGGCTTCGCACTCGCACGATTTTCCTATTCTATGAACCTGTGTGTGCGTGTGCGTGTGCGTGTGTGTGTTTAACATCATGTGTGTGTTAGAGAGAGCGACAGATCGACCTACTCCTACAGAGAGATGGTGTGTAGTGTATGACTTTAGCCGCGAGAGTCGGTGCATCCTCTCGTTTCTGGGCGTCCGGTAGGGACAGGCGGACAGCTGCCACGCCCACTCCTGACCAGCCTGACCCACCCAAAGCCCCTCCATTGCCCGCGCGCGCTTCCCGCCCGAAACGGTCAGCGCCGCTCCAAAGAATCGGTGCCGCATTCATGCCCGGGCAGAGCGGACGTGACCTCTCACTGGCGCCTGGGTTGAAGGGAGAAGCAAATTCAAGAGTGATAGTTTATTCGTCCGTCCAACTTACTGCTGGGTCTATGTGATTTGACGGCTCATTAGTCATTATTACTGAGGTGGTAGGACTGCTGGATGTCCCACGCTTTCGGCGAAAGGAGGTACTACTAGATTACAATTTTCTCCATTCTTACAGCGGAGGAGTGCAAGAGCAGTGAAAACACGCAGGCTTAGTGATTACATGGCCCACCTCACACTACAACTTCATTTATAAATGACGCAGCACCTACTACTTGTTCTCCTATAAACCTTGCGCTTGGCATCTCCAAACTATTAACCTTGCAATTGGCTCTTCGCCTCTTCGGGAAGTCGAGCAATAATGGTACTGTAGTATATATCGTTCTGGCTATATGAGACCGAATGAATTGATGCACGTCCACCACGTGGTGAGGGTCGAGGGGCGAGGGAGAGTGCGTACTATTACGTCCGTTTCAATATGGACTACATACGGAGCAAAATGAGTGAATTTACACTCTAAAATACGTCTATATACATCAGTGTTTGGAGTATGTACTAGTAGTTCATATTGAAATCTACTAAAGGACATATATTCCAAACAATATGATAATCTCTCTAACCAAGGTAGGGAGGAGGAGTAAACGGAGGGAGTACTAGTAAAACTTTATCCTCGTCCTGCGAGCCACCGCGCGCGTGGGCGAGGGGGCGGGCGTAAGGTGTAGTAAGCAAGCTTCACCTCATCCTGCGAGCCACCGCGCCCGTGGGCGGGGGAGATGGCATACAAGCAAGCTTCTCCTCGTTCTGCGAGTTGACGGGACACATCAAAAGTACTCCAGTGTATAGATCCTTGCCTCTAAGGTAGGCCCCACATGGTTTGCCTCTTTTTTAACATAACGCGTCAAGTCACAATTTGTTTGTTCACCCGTGGTAGACGATCCTCCCTCCATCTAGTGGACAACTAGTACACGTGTCAAATTACCATGTGGGCTGCCTTTTCGTATAGAAATGAACTCCATCATGTACCCGCGCGGGTGTGGTTGGGAAAGAGACGGGAGTACGTGCGCCATGTGTGCACCTCTTCTCTTCATGCACGTCCCCCACCTACGTGGGTGTGTGAGAGAGATACAAACCTAGACAAATGGCTTGTGCATTCATGAGTGTTTTTTATTTGGTGGGGGGTTGATTTCGTGAATGTATTTGTGGGAATATGTGTCAATGACATCTCAAACAAAATTTGCATGCAATGTGTGTGAAATGGAGGCCTATCCATATCATATATAGAGGGTCGGGCGGTCCACGAGAAGAGAGGGAGGGGTCATAGATATCGATAGAGTCGAAGAGAGGATCAAGTGGGTGGGTGCGAGATCGATGAAGAGAGCCACTGAAATTGTGTGTGTGTGTGTGTGTGTGCAAGTCAAAGATATAGGGCGACTGACCTAGCTACCGGAACATCAGAGGGCACAGGTTAAGTTTGTGTGTGGCAGGGAGACATGACTAGAGCGCTCGATGTATCGGTGTGTGTGTGTGTGGGAGAGGGTGGGGGGAGGGGTAGGCAGATGCCTAACTATAGAGGTAGAACGACTCGTATATGTGTTGAGAAGGAGAGATCCAGCTATGTCTTGAGGGAGATCGGTCGACATCCATCCATAACTGAAGGACGGGAAATAGGATGGGACAGAGAGAGAGAGAGGAGAGGGAGAGGGAGGGAGAGGGGTAGAGTGATGGATGGGTGATGGAGTTGCTTCTCGAAGATGGTGGGAGAGGCCTACTAGGCAAACTGGGGGTGGAACTGCAATATTATCAGTAAGAGTGGGGATGTGTTTCTGTGTGTGCCTGTGTGTGATAGATCTGTCGGGACACGTCCATGGATGATGAAGGGGAACCATGTGTTTGGTAAGAAAACCTAACTAGATCGGTAGATCAATTGTTGTTTGTCGGAGGAAGGGAGAGGCATAACTAATGAGGTAGATCGATCGACGCGTGGGGAAAAACGAGTTATAAGGACCTAGCTAGCTATATGTATAGCGGGAGATCGGTCGGTGTACGTCCATTTGTTAGAGGCAAATAAGGCTCGGTGAGACGGATAGACAGAGAGAATGAAGCTAGGAGGTGGTGCGAGAGGCCCAGCTACTAGCTAGATAGGGGGAGGAGTGTGCGGTTGTGAGATTGATGAAAAGAGGGGCGAGAGTTTACACGTGTGTGGGACTGTATGAGAGACACGAGGCAAGGACACATAAAGGAGGAGATTGAAGGTGCGTGTGTATGTTGTAGGCAAACATCGTTGGAGAGGTTTATCGATCAGTGTGTGTCGGAAAGGAGTTGTGGATACTGTGGGAGAACGACCTAAAGAAAAAAAATGAATGTGCGTGATGGATAGAATGCTGAGGGAGGGGGAGGGCGAGGAGGGCGTGTGCATGCACGAGAGAAAGTTAGTGGTAGCTACAAAGGTTAGAGGATTGTGTGGGTGTAAGAGACTAACAAAGATCATAATTTGATATGAAAGTGGATTCATATATTTGAATAGGAGATCATAGTGTTTTAAACATATGCATGCATGAATATAGCGGTGATACGCGTGTTGTGGTTTTGCACATGTTATACCATAATGTGATGATGCATGGCGTTTGCAACTCACAGCTAAATGTCGAACAATCTAAACCATACTATACATCGAACAATCTCACATTTTATTTGAATTTGTGATAATGTGTGGCGTTTGCATCTTACAACTAAATATCGAACAATCTAAACAATACTATATATCGAACATTCTCACATTTTATTTGAGTTTGTGGTAATGTGTGGTGTTTGCAACTCACATCTAAATACTTGTAGGCGTAGGGGGCGGGGCACCATACATAATGTGATAAACACATTATACATATGAGACATGGTTTAGTTTGTGAAGATCTAGCTAGAGCTTGAAATGTACTATGATTTGAAATCAACATAAAGTGGATTCAAAAAATCGATTTCGAGTTCATATAGTACACATAGTTCATATGTAACTCGAGACTAATCATGTGGTGTGCTGTGAAGATAATACGCAAACGATGGTTTAACTTGACAATAATGACAATTGTAGATCTTATTAAAACAGAGAAACGAATTCAAATGCTTTGACTTCACAACAATCATTATTGTAGATCTTATTCAAATAGATAAACAAATTCAAATTTAGTTCATATTGAAGCGGTAGTATATATGTTTGGAATGCACTAAAATGTTCATTTGAGTACTAGGTTGCATGCAGTATACATGTAGCGAAATATTTTAATTGAACATAACATGAATTCAAAGATTTGAATGACATTTGTAGTGCGAATTGATTTGGTACAGTACACGTTAGGCTTGTCCGGAAATTTCAACTCGCGCCTTGTTAGCCCGAAATATTTAAGACATATCTTTGTCTTGTTGTGCTCCGACAACTCCCTCCATCTCAACCCGCGCCTTGCTATTCCAAAATTACAACGTGATACGTCTCCAACGGAAACCTTCGGGAATGTGATTTTCGGAACGAACATGATCCAGAGGACTTGGACCCTACGTCAAGACATCAACCAGGAAGGCACGAGGTAGGGGGCGCGCCTACCCCCCAGGCGCGCCCTCCACCCTCATGGGGCCCATGTTGCTCCACCGACGTACTCCTTCCTCCTATATATACCTATGTACCCCCAAACTACCAGATATGGAGCCAAAACCCTAATTCCACCACCGTAACTTTCTGTATCCACGAGATCCCATCTTGGGGCCTTTTCCGGAGCTCCGCCGGAGGGGGTATCGATCACGGAGGGCTTCTACATCAACACCATAGCCTCTCCGATGAAGTGTGAGTAGTTTACTTCAGACCTACGGGTCCATAGTTATTAGCTAGATGGCTTCTTCTCTCTTTTTGGATCTCAATACAAAGTTCTCCCCCTCTCTTGTGGAGATCCATTCGATGTAATCTTCTTTTGCGGTGTGTTTGTTGAGACCGATGAATTGTGGGTTTATGATCAAGTTTATCTATGAACAATATTTGAATCTTCTCTGAATTCTTTTATGTGTGATTGGTTATATTTGCAAGTCTCTTCGAATTATCAGTTTGGTTTGGCCTACTAGATTGATCTTTCTTGCAATGGGAGAAGTGCTTAGCTTTGGGTTCAATCTTGCGATGTCCTTTCCCAGTGACAGTAGGGGCAGCAAGGCACGTATTGTATTGTTGCCATCGAGTATAACAAGATGGGGTTTGTATCATATTGCATGAGTTTATCCCTCTGCATCATGTCATCTTTCTTAAAGCGTTACTCTGTTCTCTTGAACTTAATACTCTAGATGCATGTTGGATAGCGGTCGATGTGTGGAGTAATAGTAGTAGATGCAGGCAGGAGTCGGTCTACTTGTCTCGGACGTGATGCCTATATACATGATCATACCTAGATATTCTCATAACTATGCTCAATTCTGTCAATTGCTCAACAATAATTTGTTCACCCACCGTAATACTTATGCTCTCGAGAGAAGCCTCTAGTGAAACCTATGGCCCCCGGGTCTATTTTCCATCATATCAATCTTCCAATACTTAGTTATTTCCTTTGCCATTTATTTTACTTGCATCTTTATTTCTCTTTACCATAAAAATACCAAAAATATTATCTTATCATATCTATCAAATCTCACTCTCGTAGGTGACCATGAAGGGATTGACAACCCCTTTATCATGTTGGTTGCGAGGAGTTTATTTGTTTGTGTAGGTGCGAGGGACTTGTGCGTGGCCTCCTACTGGATTGATACCTTGGTTCTCAAAAACTAAGGGAAATACTTACGCTGCTCTCTTGCATCACCCTTTCCTCTTCAAGGGAAAACCAACGCAGTGCTCAAGAGGTAGCAAGAAGGATTTCTGGCGCCGTTGCCGGGGAGTCTACGCAAAAGTCAACATACCAAGTACCCATCACAAACCCTTATCTCCCGCATGACATTATTTGCTATTTTCCTCTCTTTTTCCTCTCCCCCACTTCACCCTTGCCGTTTTATTCGCCCTCTCTCTCCTTCCTCCCTCTCTTTCTCTATTCGCCTCTTTTTGCCCGTTTCTTGTTTGCTTGTGTGTTGGATTGCTTGCTTGTCACGATGGCTCCAGATAATACCAATTTGTGTGACTTTACCAATACCAACAAAAATGATTTTATTAGCACTCCTATTGCTCCTCTTACCGATGCTGAATCTTGTGAAATTAATGCTACTTTGCTGAATCTTGTCATGAAAGATCCGTTTTCCAGCCTTCCTAGTGAAGATGCCGCTACCCATCTAAACAACTTCGTTGATTTGTGTGATATGCAAAAGAAGAAAGATGTGGATAATGATATTGTTAAATTGAAGCTATTCCCGTTTTCGCTTAGAGATCGTGCTAAAGCTTGGTTTTCGTCTTTGCCTAAAAATAGTATTGACTCATGGAATAAGTGCAAAGATGCTTTTATCTCTAAGTATTTTCCTCCCGCTAAGATCATCTCTCTTAGAAATGATATTATGAATTTTAAGCAACTTGATCATGAACATGTTGCACAATCTTGGGAGAGGATGAAATTAATGATACGTAATTTCCCTACACATGGTTTGAATTTGTGGATGATTATACAAAAAATTTATGCTGGATTGAATTTTGCTTCTAGAAATCTTTTAGATTCGGCCGTGGGAGGCACTTTTATGGAAATCACTTTGGGAGAAGCTACTAAACTCCTAGATAATATTATGGTTAATTATTCTCAATGGCACACTGAAAGATCTACTAATAAGAAAGTGCATGCGATAGAAGAAATTAATGTTTTGAGTGGTAAGATGGATGAACTTATGAAATTATTTGCAAATAAAAGTGTTTCTTCTGATCCTAATGATATGCCTTTGTCTACTTTGATTGAGAATAATAATGAATCTTTGGATGTGAATTTTGTTGGTAGGAATAATTTTGGTAACAACGCGTATAGAGGAAACTTTAATCCTAGGCCGTATCCTAGTAATTCCTCTAATAATTATGGTAATTCCTACAACAATTCTTATGGAAATTTTAATAAGATACCCTCTGATTTTGAATCTAATATTAAAGAATTTATTACCTCGCAAAAGAATTTCAATGCTTCGATTGAAGAAAAATTGCTTAACATTGATGAGTTGGCTAGGAACGTTGATAGAACTTCTCTTGATGTTGATTCTTTGAAACTTAGATCTATTCCTCCTAAGCATGATATCAATGAGTCTCTCAAAGCCATGAGAATTTCCATTGATGAGTGCAAAGCAAGAACTGCTAGGATGCGTGCTAAGAAAGATTGCTTTATAAAAGCGTGTTCTTCTAGTTTCCATGATAATAAAGATGAAGATCTAAAAGTTATTGATGTGTCCCCTATTAAATCTTTGTTTTTAAATATGAATCTTGATAATGATGGGACTGAATATGATCCACCTTTACCTAGAAGACATTCCAAAAATTCGGAGTCTTTAGATCTTGATGCTAAAATTGTTAAAAGTGGGATTGAAGAAGTCAAAACTTTAAATATTAATGAACCCACTATTTTGGATTTCAAGGAATTTAATTATGATAATTTCTCTTTGATAGATTGTATTTCCTTGTTGCAATCTATGCTAACTTCTCCTCATGCTTATAGTCAAAATAAAGCCTTTACCAAACATATCGTTGATGCTTTGATGCAATCTTATGAAGAAAAACTTGAGTTGGAAGTTTCTATCCCTAGAAAACTTTATGATGAGTGGGAACCTACTACTAAAATTAAGATTAAAGATCATGAATTCTATGCTTTGTGTGATTTGTGTGCTAGTGTTTCCACGATTCCAAAGACTTTGTGTGATTTTCTAGGTTTCCGTGATTTTGATGATTGCTCTTTAAACTTGCACCTTGCGGATTCCAATATTAAGAAACCTATGGGAAGAATTAATGATTTTCTTATTGTTGCAAATAGGAATTATGTGCCCGTGGATCTTATTGTTCTTGACATAGATTGCAATCGCCCATGTCCTATTATTCTTGGTAGACCTTTCCTTAGAACGATTGGTGCAATTATTGATATGAAGGAAGGGAATATTATATTCCAATTTCTGTTAAGGAAAGACATGGAACACTTCCCTAGAAAGAAAACTAAATTACCTTATGAATCTATTATGAGAGCCACTTATGGATTGCCTTCCAAAGATGGCAATACCTAGATCTATCCTTGCTTTTATGCCTAGCTAAGGGCGTTAAACGATAGTGCTTGTTGGGAGGCAACCCAATTTTATTTTTATTCCTTGCTTTTTGCTCCTGTTTAGTAATAAATAAATTGTCTAGCCTCTGTTTTGGTTGTGTTTTTTGTGTTTAATTAGTGTTTGTGCCAAGTAGAACCGTTGGGAAGACTTGGGGAAAGTCTTTTTAATCTTGCTGTGAAAAACAGAAACTTTAGCGCTCACGAGAATTGCTGTCATTTTTATTTGGAAAGTGCTATTTAGATAATTCTTTTTGAAGATGATTAATAGATAAATTCCTCACGTCCATAAATTTATTTTAGAATTTTTGGGGTTCCATATCTTGCGTTAGCTACAGATTACTACAGACTGTTCTGTTTTTGACAGATTCTGTTTTTCGTGTGTTGTTTGCTTATTTTGATGAATCTATGGCTAGTAAAATAGTTTATAAACCATAGAGAAGTTGGAATAAAGTAGGTTTAACAGCAATATAAATAAAGAATGAGTTAATTACAGTACCTTGAAGTGGTGCTTTGTTTTCTTTTGCTAATGGAGCTCACGAGATTTTCTACTTTAAGTTTTGTGTTGTGAAGTTTTCAAGTTTTGGGTAAAGATTTGATGGATTATGGAACAAGGAGTGGCAAGAGCCTAAGCTTGGGGATTCCCATGGCACCCCAAGATAATCTAAGGACACCTAAAAGCCAAAGCTTGGGGATGCCCCGCAAGGCATCCCCTCTTTCGTCTACTTCTATCGGTAACTTTACTTGGAGCTATATTTTTATTTACCACATGATATGTGTTTTGCTTGGAGCGTCTTGTATTATTTGAGTCTTTATTTGTTAGTTTTCCACAATCATCCTTGCTGCGCACACCTTTTTGAGAGAGACACTTATGATTCAAAAATTGTTAGAATACTCTATGTGTTTCACTTATATCTTTTCAGTTATATAGTTTTTGCTCTAGTGCTTCACTTATATCTTTTAGAGCACGTTGGTAGATTTGTTTTATAGAAACAATTGTTCTCTCATGCTTCACTTAGATTATTTTGAGAGTCCTACAAAACATCATGGTAATTTGCTTTAATTATGTTAGGCATTCAAGATTAATAATAAAATTTTCTTATGAGTGTGTTGAATACTATGAGAAGTTTGAAACTTGATAATTGTTTTGAGATATGGAGATGGTGATATTAGAGTCGTGCTAGTTGAGTAGTTGTGAATTTGAGAAATGCTTGTGTTGAAGTTTGTGATGCTACTATCCTTTTACCACACTTGTGCTTCAAAGTAGCACCATGATATAGCGAGTCTCATATATTGTGCTTCAAAGTAGCACCATGTCCTTCATATAGAGAGTCTCATATGTTGTCACTTTCATATACTGGTGGGAATTTTACATTATAGAACTCGGCTTGTATATTCCAATAATGGGCTTCCTCAAATTGCCCTAGGTCTTCGTGAGCAAGCAAGTTGGATGCACATCCACTTAGTTCTTTTTGTTGAGCTTTCATATACTTATAGCTCTAGTGCATCCGTTGCATGGCAATCCCTACTCACTCACATTGATATCTATTAATGGGCATCTCCATAGCCCGCTGATATGCCTAGTTGATGTGAGACTATCTTCTCCCTTTTTGTCTTCTCCACAACCACCATTCTATTCCACATATAGTGCTATGTCCATGGCTCACTCTCATGTATTACGTGAAGATTGAAAAAGTTTGAGAACACCAAAATTATGAAACAATTGCTTGGCTTGTCATCAGGGTTGTGCATGATTTAAATACTTTGTGTGGTGAAGATGGAGCATAGCCAGACTATATGGTTTTGTAGGGATAACTTTCTTTGGCCATGTTATCTTGAAGAAACATAATTGCTTAGTTAGTATTCTCGAAGTATTATTATTTCTATGTCAATATTGAACTTTTGTCTTGAATCTTTCGGATCTGAATATTCATACCACAATTAAGAGAATTACATTGAAATTATGCCAAGTAGCATTCCAAATCAAAAATTTTGTTTTTATCATTTACCTACTCGAGGACGAGCAGGAATTAAGCTTGGGGATGCTTGATACGTCTACAACGTATCTATAATTTTTGATTGTTCCATGCTATATTATATCCTGTTTTGGACATTATTGGGCTTTATTATACACTTTTATATTATTTTGGGGACTAACCTATTAACTGGAGGCCCAACCCAGAATTGCTGTTTTTTGCCTATTTCAGAGTTGCGCAGAAAAGAATATCAAACGGAGTCCAAACGGAATGAAACCTTCGGGAACGTGATTTTCGAAATGAACATGATCCAGAGGACTTGTACCCTACGTCAAGACATCAACCAGGAAGGCACGAGGTAGGGGCGCCTACGCCCCCCCCCCAGGCGCGCCCTCCACCCTCGTGGGGCCCACATTGCTCCATCGACGTACTCCTTCCTCCTATATATACCTGCGTACCCCCAAACTACCAGATACGGAGCCAAAACCCTAATTCCACCGCTGTAACTTTCTGTATCCATGAGATCCCATCTTGGGGCCTTTTCCGGAGCTCCGCTGGAGGGGGTATCGATCACGCAGGGCTTCTACATCAACACCATAGCCTCTCCGATGAAGTGTGAGTAGTTTACTTCAGACCTACGGGTCCATGGTTATTAGCTAGATGGCTTCTTCTCTCTTTTTGGATATCAATACAAAGTTCTCCCCCTCTCTTGTGGAGATCTATTCGATGTAATCTTCTTTTGCGGTGTGTTTGTTGAGACCGATGAATTGTGGGTTTATGATCAAGTTTATCTATGAACAATATTTGAATCTTCTCTGAATTCTTTTATGTATGATTGGTTATCTTTGCAAGTCTCTTCGAATTATCAGTTTGGTTTGGCCTACTAGATTGATCTTTCTTGCAATGGGAGAAGTGCTTAGCCTTGGGTTCAATCTGGCGGTGTCCTTTCCCAGTGACAGTAGGGGCAGCAAGGCACGTATTGTATTGTTGCCATCGAGGATAACAAGATAGGGTTTATATCATATTGCATGAGTTTATCCCTCTACATCATGTCATCTTGCTTAAAGTGTTACTCTGTTCTCTTGAACTAGATGCATGCTGGATAGCGGTCGATGTGTGGAGTAATAGTAGTAGATGCAGGCAGGAGTCGGTCTACTTGTCTCGGACGTGATGCCTATATACATGATCATACCTAGATATTCTCATAACTATGCTCAATTTTGTCAATTGCTCAACAGTAATTTGTTCACCCACCGTAATACTTATGCTCTCGAGAGAAGCCTCTAGTGAAACCTATGGCCCCCGGGTCTATTTTCCATCATATTAATCTTCCAATACTTAGTTATTTCCTTTGCCATTTATTTTACTTGCATCTTTATTTCTCTTTATCATAAAAATACCAAAAATATTATCTTATCATATCTATCAGATCTCACTCTCATAGGTGACCGTGAAGGGATTGACAACCCCTTTATCGCATTGGTTGCAAGGAGTTTATTTGTTTGTGTATGTGCGAGGGACTCGTGCGTGGCTTCCTACTGGATTGATACCTTGGTTCTCAAAAACTGAGGGAAATACTTACACTGCTCTACTGCATCACCCTTTCCTCTTCAAGGGAAAACCAACGCAGTGCTCAAGAGGTAGCACAATGGGCACGAAAACTCCCACCTCCTGTGAAATCCCGACACACGAAATGCTCGTGATACCCCTGAACCGAAAGAACCGCTACAAATCGGTGGGGGTACTTTCATAACTTACCCCACATTTCGGACAAGCGTGTCCCTAAGCCATGGTTCCCTCACTCCCATCCCATCCGCCCACCCATTCGTACACCGAGGCCGGCAAAACTCGCGAAGCCCCACACCCTCCTCTGTCCGCCACCCAGTCGGAGCCTCTTCCCAACGACGTCGTCCACAACAACACCTCGACGTCCCTCATCCACCGTACCGGATGAGGATCTGTTGTCGATCTGGTCGTCCCGCCGGTTCAGCCACCCGTCCTCCACCTCCAAGGAGTTGCCCCAACGTTCCCCTCGTCTTTGCGCCACCTCCATTCCCACACCATCGTCTTCACCTGCACCACCGGAAGATCATCATCATCACCGTTTCCTCGGATGAAGTTGTGGCCTAATCAGAGCCACCAAAAAGGTCGTACACTAATCGCCGCATTTTCTTCTTGATTCGATCTCATGGTGCTGCCGGCGCTCGGTCCCGAGTCGACATGGCGCGGCTCCATCCACGGCGGCGTCCCCGGCCACCTCCTCCACGGCGTTGCTCTCTCAGTGGCGACGTCCACATCAGTAGGAGCTGCTACTGCTCTACTCTTGCTCTCGGTCCCCTACCTGGTCTGCTCTTCCTCTTGCTCTTGCTCTTGCTTGCGATGCTGCTCTGATTTAGCTACACTTCAGTCGACTGAATCGACTTTTGGGTCAGTCGATTTTCAGGGGGTGGGGGGCTCGCCGGAGTTAAGGAAGAACCAGCTGCAGCAGGGAGGGGGCTCGCTGGAGAGGTACCCCACTATCCATCTTAGGGTTCAGGGTGGGGGCGGTGGTCGTCGGTGGTGGGACGGTGGCGTGGGGATCGCCGGAGAAAAAACTCGGCACGGGGGGGGGGGCTACAGGGATGGCCGGGGCGGCGGCAGACCGGCGGTGGGGAGTGTTTTCAGGGCGGTTGTTTGGCCGGTGGTGGCTGGCGGCTCAGGGGGGTGGAGGTTGAAGATGAACTACAGGCCCTTGATTACGTATCCAACGGCTGCAAAATCGACTGACCAGAGATGAAAAAGTCAGTCGACTGACTTGTAGCCTCACCTCTAGTGCGTTCAGTTTCGACGGTAAAATTCAGTTTCGACAGCAAAATTCAGTTTCAACAGTTAAGTTCAGTTTCGACAGTTAAATTCAGTTTCGACAGTTAAGTTCAGAGATGAGTGGCTGATGTATACATCTAGCAGTTTGTGGCTATCTATTTTACGTCATCTATTGCAGATGCTATTAGAATTCCACTCATGTTAACATTGTCTCTCTTGTCCTGCTTCAGCCTCGGCGTCGTACAACTCACCGGAGCTGCTCCAACGACGAAACCCTCCATCACAGCGGAGCAGTACCTCGGGCTCCATCTCCAGACGCCTAAGATCTTCTTCCCCTCCTCTGATAGCCAAGTAAGCCGGAGCATCCTCACCGGCCAACCCAATCACGCTGAGATCGACATGGCTTCGCCAAAGAGGTTGTACACTTCTTGTGGTTTGACTTAATCTCACCATGCTTCTTTGCATCATGTGGTCTTCCGATTCTTGTGAACCAAACACCCAGATTGGTAGAAATCCTGTGTTTTTAAATTCTCTTTTTTGCACGTGCATTCCTATGCTATTCCTATCTATTTCCTATCCCTGCATTGTTAGAATCCTCAAATTCAAACAAGCCCTTACACAATTACTACTGTTACAGATATGTGTCAAAGAAAACCTTGTGTGGTTTGTCCTACTCCTGCGGTGCTGTGTTCCACCCCAGCTCAGCTGCTCCAACGACGGAAGGGTTCACCACAGTAGGGATCCGCTCTCCAGACTGTCTTTCGCTGCCTCAGATCTTCTTCCCCGCCGCCGGCAGCCATGACAACTGCATTACCATCATCAACTGAGCATATGACCTTGAGGACTACACGGGTCCGCAAGAGAGGTCGCACTCTTCCGTGTCTGCTTACCTTATGCATCGCTTAATATGATGGCATGCTACTTTATCATCATGTTCACCTATTAGACTCCGACTCAGGTCCAAACTTATGCTCAAACTTGAGTTTTTAAATGGTTGTGGGGTACATATTGGGGCAGCAATCAGTACTATATGTCTACTATCTGGTTAATCTCGGGTGTCTACTATGAGTTTCATGTTGGGTGCAAACAAACATTAAAGGAGTCATTATCTGTATTTTTTAACTAAAGCTATTATCTGCCTGCTATCATTGGTTTTGGGTCTATCCATAGTTTGCTACCTTCACTCTGGATTTGTGCATGCACTCCTTACATAATCTCACTATGTTTTATTCCTATGCATGTCAGTTATTGTACACAATGGAACTGAACATGTAGAGCAAAAGAGACGAGCCTTGCGTGGCAATAAAATTTCATGCAGACGTCGCTCCATGGTGGGTGCAAAGGCAGCCCCCCTCCACCCATTTCGGATCGTAATCAAGAGGAAGATAACTGTTCTAAGGGGGATTCAGAAGCAGAAGACCACTCCTATTTACCCCATTAGGTATTCGCTCGAACTTGGCATGCTGATGTTGGTAATATCATGCATATGGTGCCTTGCATTGCTTACTGTATACATCAAGATGTCATCTTCTTAGTTTAGACATGCTTTGTGTCAATGCCATCTGTTTAGTTTCTTTATCGTATATGTGAATCATGCAATGCCATCTTGTTTAGCCATGCATCATATATGTGAATTTTGCAATGCCACCCTGGTTAGCCAGTCGTCTTATATGTGAATTATATCATGACATCATTTTTTTATTACGTGTTAAATTTGTTAACAATTTTAGTACATTCAATTACTCTTCCTGTGCATCAGCCATTCGGCACGGTCATGGAAAAATCTAGAGTGGAAACAAGGTCTTCAGAGCAGACAATGCTATCTAACGAAGCACATGTCTTGTTGGTTACAAATAGCTCCTCGGAGGAGGATTCAGAGACAGATGACTAGTCCTATCCCCCCCCCCCTGAGGTGCATGCTCTAACTTGGCAGGGTTATGTTGCTCATATTGTGCGTGTGGTATTTTGCATTGCTATGTCATTTGCTTAGTTTAGACATGATTTGTGTGAATGCCACCTGTTTAGTGTCTAATTACCATATATGTGAATTATGCAATGCCATCTTTTTGCAAGACATTATATATGCGAATTATGCAATGCTATCTTGTTGGAAGGCATTATATATGTGAATTATGCAATGCCATATTGTTTAGCCAACGTCATATATGTGAATTATATCATGCCGTCCTTTTTTGTATTTCTCATTGCTTTTGTCAACAATGTTTATATATTCAACTGCTCCTCCTATGCATCAGCCATTTGAATTGGTGATGGAGAAATCTGGAGTGAAAACAAGGTCTTCAAAGCATACAATGGTACCTGGTGAAGCAGATATGTTGCTGGTTACAGATAGCTCTTCAGAGGAGGATTCAGAGGCAGATGACCAGTCCTATTATCCCCCTGAGGTGTATGCTCAAACTTGGCAGGGTTATATTACTCATATCATGCATATGTTGTATTGCAATGCTTAGTTTTTACATCATATACACGATATTGAATGTCATCTCCTTAGTTGACACATCATATATGCGATTGCCCTCTGCTCACTTCCTTAGTATATAAATCATATATTTGAATTATATCATTCCATGATGTTTACTTAGACAGCATGTATCTGAATTATGGCATGCCAGCCCATTTTCTAAAGACATAATATAGTTATATCATCTCATCTTGTTCACATAGTCATCATATTTTGAATTATGTCATTCTACCCGTGAATTATATCATGCCATCATGTTTCCATCGACGGCATGTTTGTGATTTATGGCATGCCAACCACTTTAATAGACACATCGTATAGTTATATCATGTCATCCTGTTTACATAGTCACCATATTTTGAAGTATGTCATTCTATCCTGTTTAGTTAGCCATCATACATGCGAAATTGTGTCATGATATCATGTTTAATTAGCCATCATATATTTGAAATTATGTCCTGCTATTCTATTTGGTTAGACAACATAAATGTGAATTATTTCATGCCCTGTTTTCTTCCCTACTATCCATTGCACCTGTCTATCTTACAATGTCTGTACATTCAGTTACTTTTCTTGTTTATCAGCCATTTCAATTGGAGGGGGTGATGACAGTATTTGTGGGAGTAAAAACACGGTCTTCAGAAAAGATCATGCTACATGTCGATGGAGATAGAACCATGGTTGTACTTGCCCAAGAACCAGCCCCACCACACATAACCCAGACTCACGCAGATTGTATCCCTACCCAATTGGACAGAGAACCAGCTACACCCCTTCTAACCCCAACCCCAGCAGATAGCAACCCAGTTCCCGTTGACAAAGCACCGTCTCCACCACAGAGCACCCAAACACGAGCAGTTAGTAAGGCAACTGCAGTGCCCAAAGCACGAGGACCACCACTCCGAACCCCAAGTCAACGCTTAAAGCAGAAGAAGAATTGTTCTCAGGTCAGGTTCCGTAGCTATGGTTCATACTACTTTGCTCTTGCATCACTGTATTTACTCATACCAACTAATTTCAAATTTGAAGGATGCAATTGAAACTCCAATGGCGCAACAGGTATGTTTTAAACCTGTTTCTTTAACGTGTTTGCTGTTGTAACTTGCTCTATGTTGATTTCAGTTTCAATTGAATAAACAGTTATGTTCTCATGCCATGCACATTATAAGTGTTGTTATTGATGTGTAGTTTCCCACACTTATATTCTGTCTATGCTGCTTTGTCTTAAATAGATATGATTTGAACTGTATCTATCTTGATTTGGCAACATAAACTAGAATGATATAGACCATACAGTGACCATAATACATAGATATATGTTTGTTTCATGCTGTTATCATGTCCACCTTACTACTGAACTGGTTTACCAAAATGAGTTTCATATACTACATTGTAAACTTGTGATGTGTTTGTTTGTTTCTCCTTTAGAACACGGATAAAATATTGGAGAAGAGTACCCCGTTATGCAATGGTAAAGGAAGTAATGCAGATCAGGTTCAAGATAGTGAGACATCCCTATTGTTCTCCAAGAAAGCTGATAAAAACTATATTGAAGACACTGAGACAACCCCAAAGTCATGTTTTGATGTAGTGTTCGAGTTACTGGCTACTACTGCTGGCACCAGCTCTTCGAACTCGCTGCCTGAATCAGTTCGGCTTCTTGAGTCTCAACTCCAAGTTGAAAGACATTGATCAGATGTTATGCGACAGGAAGCCGAAGGACTGAGGAAGTCCCTGCAGAATTCAGATGCATACTTTCTGGTGCAACAGCAAGTGTTGGAGGATTTAAGCACCAAACAATAGAAAGTTAATAAGCTTGCTAAGCATCTTGCCAACATTATGGGTACCCAGGATATTGTTTCTTGAGCTCTTCTGAAGTGGTTTCAGTTCAGGACTTGTTTTGCTGCGGTGTTTATATGCTGCTTTGTTCCCTATATTTGCACTTGTGGCAAACTTTGATGCCCAGTGGATGTAATATGTGTAATAGCCATGATAGCCTAGTGTAAGTTGCTTTCTTATTTAGTTCCGTTGTCTTGTTTATTTGTTTTCTTGTAGTCAGTGCAGTTCTTTTTCCGCGGTTTGCTAGTGGCCGCAATAACCTATTTTTTTAAAAACTAGGCCACATTAACAATGGGCTACATATTTACTGTAGTTAACATGGGCCTCCTACGGGCCGTAGAAACAATGGGTCTTCTAAGGGCCATAGAAACAATGGGCCTTCTACGGGGCGTAAACACAATGGCCCTTCTACGGGCCGTATCATCAATGGGCCTTCTACGGGCCATATGATCGGTTGGCCAAACATGGGCCAATAATAGACCACATTATGGCCGTAAATGGGCTAGAGTTGAAATCGTCCGTTCATGGGCCGACCATAATGGGCCGACGTTAATAGGTCGTATTTGTTGACGCTATGAAAATGGCCCAACGTATTAACGGGCCACAAACGGGCCAACTGTAACCACGGGTTGTATTTGCCCACAAGAAGAAAATGACAGTAACGGGCCGAAAGTAAACGAATGCTGGAAATGAGCCCAAGAATAAATGGGCCCTGAGAAGGCTGAAAGATAACATGGGCTAGAAACGGCCCAACGGAATAATGGGCCGTTAATGGGTATAAAGTGATACGCTGTTCATTACGGGCCAGTTTTACCACGGGACGTTAATGAGCTGAGGGTTACTAAGGGCCTCATATGGGCCAAAAGACGTCATGGGCCGGAAGTTAAAACGGACTGGAATTATATTGGAGGGCTCAGATGACGCTACTGGGCCTAATTCGGATAGGCCGTAAATGGGCCCTGGGTTAGCGGGCTGTAAATGGGCTATATGTGAACAGGCCGTTAACAGGCCTGTCGTGGGCCGGCCCGCCACCTTTTGACCAAGTCAAACGGGTCGGCCTTTTCACAGGAATGGGCCTCTGTTGGGTCGTGCCACGTGTCGACATATCATAGGCGCTTTGGGTCCAATGAGTGGATGACATTTGTCCCAACGGTGAGCCGACACATGTTTCCTCCAGCCAACGATGATTTTACACGTGGAAAATCCCCATTGGTCGGGACTGTTAACGGGTTATCGGATCCAAAATCGGACCCGATAGCTTAACAACGTTCCGTTACGGTGGATGCCATGTGTCGGTCACCCTTGACGAAAGCACTTCTATGACACGCGATTTATCATCATGGAAGTGGACACTTCCGTGATGATAATTTTGGTAATGTCATGGAACACTTCTACGACAGCACAGGTATGACTATCTTGATTCTGTCATAAATTTGGCATGGATGTACATGCATGACAGAAAATGTGACCTACTGTGACGAACACGTATCATCACGGAAGTGTATTTTTTTGTAGTGTTACGAGTCCACCATCAACTCGCAACCAGGCTTGGACATTTTTTTATCCTAGTTGCAAATCCATCATCGAGTCACAACTGGGCTAACCTTTTGTTTTGTCCCAGTTATAAGTGAATCATTTGCATGCAACTTGGCTCTTTGATTATTTTTTGTCGCGGTTTGCAAGTCCACCATTCGACTCATAACTGGGCCCAAAAAATTTCTGCCTTGGTTGCAAGTCAACCAACGAGTCGCAAATAGGGTTGTGACTATTTTCCCCAGTTGCAAGTCAACCACCAACTCATAGTTGGGCCCATTTTTTTTTGTTGTCCCAGATGCAAGTTCACTATAGACATGCAATTGGGCCCTTAATCCTTATTTTCCCAATTCTGCACTTGACTCACAATTGGGCACAACTCTTTTTCCGCCTCAATTGCAAGTCCACCATCGACTCGCAACTAGGGTTTTTCCCATTGGTTTGATTCACAAGCATAGGAACCCTATCAGACATTTTTAGTAGTTTTTTTTTCAAAAAGGCTCAGATATGACAGTGTCACTTTTTTAAACACATAAAAAGGCCTAGATCTCATGCTGATTGTTTTATATGTTTGTGCTAAAGGAAAAATGGATAGACACATATCTAGCCCAGGAACAATTAGCAACAACAACAAGGCCCAAAATCAATAACCCCTGGGCGATGGGGGAAGGTGCCGATGGGAGTTTAATTTCCTATCCAATGCACTATGTGTCAAATCCGCGCCACTTCACACGGGAAGTCGCTCGCTACCGATTCCCTAGGCCGGCCAAATTTCAGAGCACGTGTTTGTTCTGTTTTGGGAAGCTTTTGGAAGGTTTTGATCTGGTTTTTTCCTCGTTGTTTTAGGGTTTTCTTCAGATTTTTTCTTTTTGTATTTTTTAAAAATTCACAAAATTCAAAAACTATACAATGTCTTCTATTTTAAAAAAAATGGATTTTTTTCAGAATTAGAACTTAAAAAGGCTTTTAAAATTTGAATGTTCATATTTTTAAAAAGGATATGGCTAGGGAGCGCCCCTGCGCTTGTTGGTTGTTTTGAGCGCACATCTGTATATAGTAACTACATGTCGTTGTGTCCAGCTGTCTACACTAGAAAAGGAAATTGTTTGGCCACATCCCGTACGCACATGGCTACCGATGAAATTATCCTAGATCATGTCCCCACGTGCATTTATTTAGGGTTTAAAAAGGTTATAAAATCCATAACTTTTTATTCAGGCATCGAAATCCAATTCCGTTTTCACTGTTAGGTTTCTCACAACGAGTTCTTCAAAACTAGATCCCATATGAGTAGGTTTCATCAAACTTTTTTTCAAGGGCAACTTTGGGTGCAATGGAGGCAACTATGGTGCTATAGGGAAGCAACTTTTCTTTTTGGCCTAGTAGGGCTGACTATTAGGTTGGTTTGCGTAAAAAACAAGAAATGTATCCCTGAATTTTGGTAACATTATCCCAACTTGTGTATCATGACTGCTCAATTGCCTATGGTTGATGGTCAGTTGCCCATGCTTGATGTTTAATTGCCTATAAATGCTACAAATTGCCTACTATCTGTGAAATTGGTAACATTATCCCAACTTGTGTATCATGACTGCTCAATTGCCTATTGTTGATGGTCAATTGCATACGCTTTATGTTCAATTGCCTATAAAATGATATAAATTGCCTACCGTTGTTGTATAGTTTGTTGGGAAATGTAGAATGCAATTTCAAAAAAATTCCTACGCTCACGCAAGATCTATCTGGGAGATGCATAGCAACAAGAGGGGGAGAGTGTGTCCACGTACCCTCGTAGGCCGAAAGGGGAAGCGTTTGACAACGCGGTTGATGTAGTCGAACTTCTTCTCGCTCCGACCGATCAAGCACTGAACATACGTCACCTTCGAGTTCTGCACACATTCAACTCGATGACGTCCCTCGAACTCTTGATCCAGCAAAGTGTCGAGGGAGAGTTCCGTCAGCACGACGGCGTGGTGATGGTGATGGTGAAGTGACCCGCGCAGGGCTTCACCTAAGCACTACGAAGATATGACCGGAGGTGTAAATTGTGGAGGGGGCACTAAACACGGCTAACAATTGTTGGTGTCTCTTCTAGAAGTCCCCCCCACATATATATATAGGTTGGAGGGGAGGAGAGGCAACCAAGGGGGCACCCCAAGTAGGAGGAATCCTACTTGGGCGCCTCCCCAATTCGGCCTCCCCCCTTCCATAAGTTCCGGAGGGGGAAGGAAGGAGGAAGGAGAGGGAAGGAAGGGGGTGAATCCCTTCCCTTCCTTCTCTCTTCCCCTCTTTCCTTCTCCTCCTATTTTGTCCTATATGGGGGCACACCAGTCCCTTAGGGGCTGGTTTGTCCCCCTCTTGGCCCATTAGGCCCATATAATTGCCGGGGGGTGCGCGGAACCCCTTCCGATGACCCGATATGTACCCGGTACCCCCAGAACACTTCCGGTGTCCGAATATCATTGTCCTATATATGAATCTTTACCTCTCGACCATTTTGAGACTCCTCGTCATGTCCCTGATCTCATCCGGGACTCCGAACAACATTCGGTCACCAAATCACATAACTCATATAATGCAAAATCGTCATTGAACGTTAAGCGTGCGGACCCTACGGGTTCGAGGACTATGTAGACATGACCGAGACACCTCTCCGGTCAATAACCAACAGCGGAACCTGGATGCTCATATTGGCTCCCACATATTCTTCGAAGATATTTATCGGTCGTATTGTAATGACAACATATGTTATTCCCTTTGTCATGGGTATGCTACTTGCCTGAGATTCGATCGTCGGTATCTTCATACCTAGTTCAATTTCGTTACCGGAAAGTCTATTTACTCGTTCTGTAATACATCATTCTGCAACTAACTCATTAGTCACATTGCTTGCAAGGCTTATTATGATGTGCATTACTGAGAGGGCCCAGAGATACCTCTCTGATACTCGGAGTGACAAATTCTAACCTCGATCTATGCCGACCCAACAAACACCTTCGAAGATACCTGTAGAGCATCTTTATAATCACCCAGTTATGTTCTGACGTTTGATAACACACAAGGTATTCCTTCGATATCTGGGAGTTGCATAATCTCATAGTCGAAGGAATATGTATTTGACATGAAGAAAGCAGTAGCAATAAAACTGAACGATCAATATGCTAAGCTAACAGATGGGTCTTGTCCATCACATCATTCTCCTAATGATGTGATCCCATTCATCAAATGACAACACATGTCTATGGTTAGGAAACTTAACCATCTTTGATTAACGAGCTAGTCTAGTAGAGGCATACTAGGGACACAGTGTTTTGTCTATGTATCCACACATGTATCAAGTTTCCGGTTAATACAATTCTAGCATGAGTAATAAACATTTATCATGATATAAGGAAATATAAAATAACAAATTTATTATTGCCTCTAGGGCATATTTCCTTCATAGTTGCCTGCTCTTGCTAATTAGTTGCCTACAATTGCTGCTCAGTTGCCTCACTTTGCAAAATAGTTTACTACAATAATATGAAGATATTTATCGTTGTTTTTCTAAGTTACCTATGAACACTCTGAAGTGGCCTAAATTCACCGCTATGTTGCCTACCATAACTAGCAATAGCAGACACAAGAGCATCACCGGAAGATGACTTCATAGTATTATAGGCAATTTAGAAACAATGACATACGAGCATGAACAATAGGCAACTTAGAGGTACTGATGAGGAAGTTAGGAGAAAATTAGACAAAATTAATTAGGACACATAATGTAGTGAATTTGCCTTGTTTTAGCACTAAAGTTGCCCATTGTAGAAGAAAAGTTGTGATGTTTATATACCTATCTTTTGAAGTGGTCTTGTATCATTAGTTAGTTGCTTATTGTTGCTAATTAGCTATTTTTGATGGAGTGAAGTTGCTTTTGTTTAGCACCAAAGTTGCTTCATCTAGCATCAAAGTTGCTTTTAAAAATATTAGAGAAACATATCCATGTGGGGTTTGGTTTTGAAGAGCTCGTCACGACCTGACTAGCCAACTCATATGCGTTTTCCATTATTATATTTGAAGATTTCAATGATTTTGGAACATGACCAAAAATTAAGAATTTGTGTAGGTTTGTGGGCAATTGTTTGATTTGCCCCGCTATGAAACTTCTGATAACCCCCTATGCAACTTCTCATCTAACACCCGCGACCTGGCTAGCCAACAACCGCGCGCTCAGTAGCGTTGGCAACTCAGGTCCCATGATGGACAACTTTCATAGTATTTTAGGCAATTGGGGATCACTCGTAGGAAGCTTCGTAGCGATGCAGGCAACTTAGTTTTTAAGCCAGAGAACTTAGAAACTATGTTAGACAACTTTCCCCTTTACGGTGGGCAACTTTCACAGTATGGTAGACAACGGAACCATGTACAACTTAGTTTTTGATGTATGCAACTTAGCAACCATGGTAACCACCGATTACCCTATTGCCCACAACTAAGTAGAAGGCTACTAGGCGAATTCACTTATACACATGGTGCAATTCTTCTAGCATCGAAGCTTCTCATGTTTAGCACTAAACTTGCCTCATCTAGCATCAAAGTTGCGTTTCGAAAAAGATCATCAAAACATATTCATATGGGATCTAGTTTTGAAGAGATCATCACGAGGAACCCAGCGGTGAAAACAGATGATAGTTCTGACACGCGGTGTGAAAGTTATAGCTTTTTGAATTTTCTTGTACTAAAATTAATGCACGTTACGTTATCACTCGGTTCACACGGTTGGTCGAACGAGATGGAGAAAAATCAATGCACTGTAGTTGAAGAATCTTTTCATATATAGAATGGGTAGATGGACAGTTTTTTCAAATCTAGATCCGTGTGTTGCATCGTTCAGTCTATGAGCGTGCACTCAGATCTGAAAAGTGCAGCTGCACTTTCTAGCATTTGGGTTTTAAAATTGTTCATGTGTTTCAGAAAATGTTCGAAAACAATTTTTTGTATGATGTGCGCATGTAGCTGTGTAAACCTCAACCACGCACACAAACAAGTAGCTTGATGGATCTACAGTACCTCAGGATAGCTGTGTAGGTGTACTTTTTTTAGGGTAATGTGTGACGCCCGGATAATTAGGGTACAGTAACCCCCTCGTAATGATGCCATGCCACCTCTGTTACTAATGATAAACTCGCGTTGATTAGAAACCGATTCAAATTCAAATTTAATTTAAAGGCAAACAACAAAAGTTTTCAAACTTAAAAACTAAAATGTTCAATAAATAGTAGATAAATCAGAGGCTAGGATAAAATTGTAAACAACACTATTGAAATACGATAAGTCATTTAAACAATCTCAAACAGTGGCTGAATACATTATTTAATAACCTTTTAATTAATCTAAATCTAATATGAAATAGTATTTCACCCAAACTAGTTTTTGGTGCTAGGATCTAATGCACTGCAATTTATGAGCTAGCTTCCATATTTTATAAAAATCAATTAGGTGCTAAACATTTTTTTTGAAAAACAGAAAAGAATAAATAAAAAGAAAAGAAATCAAAGCCCCCCCACCCCTGGGCCATGGCCCAGTTGGCCTAGCAACCAGGCCGGCCCAGCTGCGCCCGGACCCTCACTCCCTTATCCCCTGGGCGACCAAGACCTAACCCACAATCCCCACTCCCCCCACAGTCCACTCCTCCCTCTTTCCCCCGATCCAGATCGGGGGTAACCAACCCCGACGCCGCCACCCTTTGCCCTCGCAGCTACGTCGACGCCCGGAACCGCCGCTGACTGCTGCCTTGCTCCGCGCGCCCACCTGCGTTGTCGTCCCGCACGGCCACCACCTCCACCCCGAGCGTCCGCAGGTGGCCCGCACCCCGCTATCCCCATGTTGGACACCGCCGCGTCATCGTCATCATCAGTGCATCCCCGTCGCACCTCGCCGTCCCGTCGTCACCCGAGCCTCCCCACCGGTCTGCCTCCTCGCCGTACGTCGTCCCCGACGACCTCCTCGACCCCCACTGCCCGAATCCCTACCGCCCCTATGAGCTCCCCCTCCTCTCTCCCTCGTGCGTTCCGCCGCCCCGCTGCCCGCTCTGCCACCCCTCCCGCTCGTCCAGCTCGGCAAGCACGTCGGCTGCTTCTCGTGCACGCTGCGTCGGCCGCGCTCACCATGGCCCTGGGCGTCCCTCTCGTGCGCCCCGGCTTCTCCTACGCGCCCTCCTCGTGTGCCCGCGCGCCCCACCGCGGCCTCGTCCCCTCGCCGCTCGCCCTGATTTCCCCTGCCCCATTCACCTGCGCCTTTTCCCTGCTGCTGCCGCACGCTGCTCCGCCGCTGGCCCCGCGCCAGTGCTGCACGCCTGCGGCCGCGCCCCGCTGCTCCAACCGCCGACAATCGCCCCGCCTCGCCTTGCCTCGCGCCGCAGCTGCTGCTTCTTGCGCGTGCCCGCTGCACATGCGCGCGCCACCCTACTCCCCTCGCCGCCTGAGCCACACACGTCGTCGCCCCTGCATCACCTTCGCTTGCCGCTGCCGGCCGGCGAGCCGCGCCGCCGTCCGCGCGCCTGGGCCCAGCGACCCGCGCCCACAACCCCGCTCGGGTGCCTCGCCTAGTCCTGGCGCCCGAAACCCGCTAGCCCCCAGGGGCCTATGACAAGGGGGCCCACACCCCAGAACGTAAAAAAATAATAATAAAAATAAAATAATAAATAATAAAATTAATTAATTAACTAACTAATTAACTTAATTATTTCTGATTAAATTAACCAATTAAAATTAATTAACCTAATTAACTACTGTTAATTAGCTAATTAATTAGTATGACAGTGGGGCCCACCCCCTAATTAATTTTGATTAGTTTAATTAAACTGTTTAATTAACATGTGTCACTGACCAGTGGGACCCACTGGTCAGGTTGACCAGTCAACCCCCGTTGACTGCTGACGTCAGCATGACATCATGTTGATGTCATAAATCCATTTCAAATTAATTTAAATAATTAATTAAATTCCAAAAATTAATAAAATCTTTAGAAAATCATATATTTTAATCCGTAACTCGGATTAAAATATTTTCAACATGAAAGTTGCTCAGAACGACGAGACGAATCCGGATACGCAGCCCGTTCGTCCGCCACACATCCCTAGCATACTCAACACGCAACTTTCCCCCTCCGGTTCATTTGTCCGAAAACGCGAAACACCGGGAATATGTTCCCGGATGTTTTCCCCCTTCACGGGTACCACTTCGTACCGCGTTAGGGCACACCTAGCATCACGCTTTGTCATGCCATGCATCATCATGCATTTGTTTGCATTATATTTATTGTTTCTTCCCCCTCTTCTCTCGCTAGACACCGAGACCGACGCCGCTGCTACCCAGTATGACTACGGTGTTGATGACCACTCTCTCTTGCCAGAGCAACCAGGCAAGCCCCCCCCCCCTTGATCACCAGATATCGCCTACTCTTCTCTATACTGCTTGCATTAGAGTAGTGTAGCATGTTACTGCTTGTCGTTAAACCTATCCTGATGCATAGCATGTCCTTGCTACTACTGTTGTTAGCTTTACCTGCAATCCTAATGCTTAGTATAGGATGCTAGTTTATCATCAGTGGCCCTACATTCATGTCCGTCTGCCATGCTATACTATCGGGCCGTGATCACTCGGGTGGTGATCACGGGTATATATTATATACTTTATACATGATACATGTGATGACTAAAGTCGGGTTGGCTCGAGGACTACCCGCAAGTGATTCACGGATTGGAGGCTGAAAGGACCTTTGTCCCAACGGCCCTCTGTGTGGATCTTTGTGGTGAAGCGACAGGGCAGGTTGAGACCACCTAGGAGAGAGGTGGGCCTGGCCCTGGTCAGCGTTCGCGGTTATTTCAAGATAACACGTTTAACGAGATCTTGGTATTTGATCTGAGTCTGGCCACTGGCCTATACGCACTAACCATCTACGTGGGGATAGTTATGGGCACTCGATGTCGTGGTATCAGTCGAAGCCTTCGTGACGTCAGCGACTGAGCGGCGCGCGCCGGGTTGGACCGTGTAACGCAACTTCCTTTGTAATGGAGGTTGCTAGGTCTGCTCACCGGCCGCGTTCGCAACGTGCAGGTGTGCAAAGGGCGATGGGCCCAGACCCCTGCGCCATAGGATTTAGACCGGCGTGCTAACCTCTCTATTGTGCCTAGGTAGGGCTGCGACGTGTTGATCTTCCGAGGCCGGGCATGACCCAGGAAAGTGTGTCCGGCCAAATGGGATCGAGCGTGTTGGGTTATGTGGTGCACCCCTGCAGGGAAGTTAATCTATTTGAATAGCCGCGATCTTCGGTAACAGGACGACTTGGAGTTGTACCTTGACCTTATGACAACTAGAACCGGATACTTAATAAAACACACCCTTCCAAGTGCCAGATACAACCGGTGGTCGCTCTCTCACAGCGCGACGAGGGGAGGATCGTCGGTTAGGATTATGCTATGCGATGCTATTTGGAGGACTTTAATCTACTCTCTTCTACATGCTGCAAGATGGAGGTTACCAGAAGAGTAGTCTTCGATAGGACTAGCTATCCCCCTCTTATTCCGGCATTCTGCAGTTCAGTCCACATATGATACCCTTATTCCATTTGATACCAATGCATACATATGTAGTGTAGCTCCTTGCTTGCGAGTACTTTGGATGAGTACTCACGGTTGCTTTGCTCCCTCTTTCCCCTTTCTATACTCGATTGCTGCGACCAGACGATGGAGCCTAGGAGCAAGACGCCACCGTTGACGACGACTCCTACTACACCGGAGATGCCTACTACTACGTGCAGGCCGCTGACGATGACCAGGAGTAGTTTAGGAGGATCCCAGGCAGGAGGCCTGCGCCTCTTTCGATCTGTATCCTAGTTTGTGCTAGCCTTCTTAAGGCAAACTTGTTTAACTTATGTCTGTACTCAGATATTGTTGCTTCCGCTGACTCATCTATGATCGAGCTCTTGTATTCGAGCCTTTGAGGCCCCTGGCTTGTAATATGATGCTTGTATGACTTATTTTATTTGTAGAGTTGTGTTGTGATATCTTCCCGTGAGTCCCTGATCTTGATCGTACACGTTTGCGTGTATGATTAGTGTATGATTGAATCGGGGGCGTCACAAGTTGGTATTATAGCCGACTGCCTGTAGGAATCCCCCTTCCACACTCCTTGGCCGAAGTTGAGTCTAGTCGATGAAAATTGTTTTACTAACTTGGCTGTGCGGCCCCTGGGCCCACGTCGCCATTGGGTGGTATTAGGATCTTTTATTCCTCGTCTATACTCTGGGACTCTGATCTCTCTTCTATTCCGGTTAAATGAATTTTGCTAAATCTAACACTAGGATCTCATTATCACTTTCACCCGGAGAGCACCTTATTGCCGATGATCGTCTGCTGCACCAGAAGACTCTAAAGATACTCTCCGTTGTTAACCCAAGAAATTGTGTCATCGCGTTTACGATTCCCCTTCCACTGTCAACCCTGATGAATAACTACTTGCAGTTGTCATTTCTTACATTCATCCCCAGTTGGTCTTGTTATTACAATATACCCTGAAATCCTCTCTATTGTCCCGATAATATTTTGTGCCTACTGCCTTGCAGATCTTGTCGCATGAATACCCCTACGGATAATTCCTCGCACTTATCGAGTATCCACTCATTCCCAGTTGTTCATGTGTTTCGAAAAAGACTTCGAAATACCATTTGATCTTCCAAAAATCCTGAGCAGCCTATTGCTCTTGAAATTCTTGCTTGCTTGCATTATGGTTAATCCCATAAGTCTCGTAATCTTATTGGCACCCCTTGTCTTTATCATTTTAAGTCCGTTAATTCAATATGTTGAGGATGCTCGCATCCCTCAATCAAATCCTAGAATTCATCCTTCCGGCTCAGTGTCAGTTTGAACATGAGCTGGTTCTCAACCAATTAAATTGCCGTCGGTTGTACCCCTAAGCCTATTCAACTATTCCCTCCTTAATTAGAGCATTTGCTTCTGATCCCTTGAAATGGGAAATCATAAATCCTTTGCGATTGAGCTTTGAATTAGTCAGTTGTTTCTATCATATGATCTCCTTGCATTCTTTCTTCTTCTGGTTGAGTACCGATGCTCACATCAGATCCCTTGTGGACCACCAGACCCTTTGTCAGATTTTATCCGACAATGTCCTTCATATTGAATAACCTTGTGATCCTTTCCATGGGTATATAATGACTTTGGTAAATTGTATCCTCTGCTTTGTGAACCATGCTCTACTTTCGAGCTTGTACTATTTACTCCAAAATTTGTGGTATATGTTCCTAAGATGCCCTGATGGGTTGAACCTATGCCTTCCATATTATGTGTGAACTCGAAAGTTTTTCACGAGTCATACTCATCTGGTATTTTGCTAGATAATTCAACACTACAACTTCTTCGGAAAAAAGAAGTGAATGAAAAGTTATGCATTGGAGAAGTGGGAGTCGACCTTGAACCCTGTGTTCATGCCCATGGACACGATGTATACCTTATCATGGAAGCTTCTTTTAAAATAATGTTTCCCTCGTTATAAGTTCATCTTGTATCTGTGAACGTGGTTCCGACCATGTTCTCTTTTAAATACCATTACTCGTGCAAGTTTAAGCATTTGTCTTCTGCAGAGCAATATCCCAGTCCAATCTCTACTTTGGTCTGTCGTCGAGTATTACCCCATGGTATCTCGAGATATCATGAGACATCGTAACTTCTTATGGGTTCTTCATCAACTACTATTACTCACTGAATCCAGTTGTTCTTATGTTCTGGGTTGTCGTCAACCGAGCACACCAAATAGTGAATCGATCCCACACTCTGATTCAATAACCCTAAATAATTTTTGTTGCTTACGAGTTTAAATAATCCTTCAAGTCATTCCTAGCTTGATCGACTATATCATTATCGTGCTACTCTTAACTGTGCTACCTGGTCCTTCTTCCCGGAGCATAATTTTCGATGATGAGCTAAGCTTACGTCGATTTTCCTCATCATATCATTTCTCCTTAAAACACAAGCTTGGTTTCGAGTTTGTGCCGTACCCGTGGTTCCAATAACCTTTCGCTTCATCATTCATTTGACTTGATGTTATTGTCGATGGATTACATCTTCATGAAATCTCTCAACAATTGTCTCGTGATCATCATCAATCTTATGAGATCTTCTAGGATATCAATCAAATTCATGATGAGAAATACCATCCTTGCCCCTCGATGAATGGTGTTATCATCGACAACTTTATTGACTTCCCTCCAACACAAACTTGTTCGTGTTCTGTGTTATACCTTGAGTTCCTTGCTATCCAACATTTGGTCTTCTTTACCTTGGAGTATTACCATCTTTTATATCAAGGATGTCGTGCTTAGCACACCCGGCCGGAGGCCCTATGGTTATAGATTCCTTTTCAGCAAGGTTATCCATTCTTCCATGAGGAAATTGTAAGACTTATTCTATAAGTTGTTCCTGATGGATCCTGTTGTTTCCAAAGTCTGATCTTCACCTGTAGACCATGCCAATGCTATCTCGAAGCATGTCGGTGGTGCTCCGATTTTCAACAAGAACATTTGAAGCCCAATGCTAAATGTTACTTGCTCAATTATCCAAACACCGTTGCATCGGTAATGTCATGAAATTTCTCTCCCCTTTCCTAAAGAGTTTTCTACATTATATCCTGCCAAGGATATCATGCTCTGCTTGTCCTTGGGAAGGATATACCCCTGATATATGTGTTAAAACACATTTTCCTTTCCATTATTTGGTTTAACCTTTCTTGTGATCTATATGATCTAAGCAGTAATATTCTCCTGCTTATGTATATACCTCGGTGTACAATTCTGTCAGCAAGACCCTGTTACTATTGTTGATAACATTTCGGTAGCCACCGATGGATGAGAACCTTGCCTATTGGCCCGCCTCGTTCAACTAGCAGGAAAATGGTTCTCTTCGTCCCTCGCCCTTGGTATCGATGATGTTGCTGACATAACCGACAACCTATCCTATGACATGCCTTGTTTCATGATTGTGCAAGACGTCACCGCCCTTCCTGCTTTTAACCCACATGGTGGGCCCATAACCCACAGTTCCACAGGATCAAAACCTGACTCTCCTGTACACCCCCTGTTCCCAAAGTTATTCCTCGCGTGTGACCTCGTGTGTAATTCACGAGCCACCTTCCGATGAGATCATCAATCTGGTATCAGACGCAATACTTATTCCCATTGCTCTGAACCCCTTTCACACTTCGCTTCAGGCAATGAACGATTGCCTATGCGCTTGAAACTTCTATTTTGCACCTTCTTACTTTGCTCTCGATATTGTCTTAAATTTCAAATCGAGAGTTACTTTCCGCCACCTTCCTCGTTGTTGTCTACCAGATAGTCTACCCTGCAGAGGTCCATTCTTCCGGTATACCCCCTTAATCTTTCGTTAGTATGATGAAGACTCCAAAGAAAGGATGCCTACTTCATCATGATGACCCGAAGCAGAGAAATGAAGACGTTCACGAAAGGGATTAACTTCTTCGAGAAGAGCAGCCAAGACCGAGAAGATCTGTTAGAAAATCCTAACCAGACCTTTCCCCCTTGCTCTACCTCTTAAATCTCAGGACGAGATTTCTTGTAGTGGAGGAGAATTGTGACGCCCGGATAATTAGGCTACAGTAACCCCCTCGTAATGATGCCATGCCACCTCTGTTACTAATGATAAACCCGCATTGATTATAAACCGATTCAAATTCAAATTTAATTTAAAGGCAAACAACAAAAGTTTTCAAACATAAAAACTAAAATGTTCAATAAATAGTAGATAAATCAGAGGCTAGGATAAAATTGTAAACAACACTATTGAAATACGATAAGTCATTTAAACAATCTCAAACAGTGGCTGAATACATTATTTAATAACCTTTTAATTAATCTAAATCTAATATGAAATAGTATTTCACCCAAACTAGTTTTTGGTGCTAGGATCTAATGCACTGCAATTTATGAGCTAGCTCCCATATTTTATAAAAATCAATTAGGTGCTAAACATTTTTTTGAAAAACAGAAAAGGATAAATAAAAAGAAAAGAAATCAAAGAACCCCCCCCCACCCCATGGCCCAGTTGGCCTAGCAACCAGGCCGGCCCAGCTGCGCCCGGACCCTCACTCCCTTATCCCTGGGCGACCAAGACCTAACCCACGATCCCCAATCCCCCCACAGTCCACTCCTCCCTCTTTCCCCCGATCCAGATCGGGGGTAACCAACCCCGACGCCGCCACCCTTTGCCCTCGCAGCTACGTCGCCGCCCGGAACCGCCGCCGACTGCTGCCTTGCTCCGCGCACCCACCTGCGTTGTCGTCTCGCACGGCCACCACCTCCATCCCGAGCGTCCGCAGGTGGCCCGCACCCCGCTATCCCCACGTTGGACACTGCCGTGTCGTCGTCGTCATCAGTGCATCCCCGTCGCACCTCGCTGCCCCGTCATCACCGGAGCCTCCCCACCGGTCTGCCTTCTCGCCGTACGTCGTCCCCGACGACCTCCTCGACCCCCACTGCCCGAATCCCTACCGCCCCTGTGAGCTCCCCCTCCTCTCTCCCTCGCGCGTTCCGCCGCCCCGCTGCCCGCTCTGCCGCCCCTCCCGCTCGTCCAGCTCGGCATGCTCGCCGGCTGCTTCTCGTGCACGCTGCGTCGGCCACGCTCACCATGGCCCTGGGTGTCCCTCTCGCGCGCCCCGGCTCTCCTACGCGCCCTCCTCGTGTGCCCGCGCGCCCCACCGTGGCCTCGTCCCCTCGTCGCTCGCCCTGATTTCCCCTGCCCCGTTCGCCTGCGCCTTTTCCCTGCTGTTGCCGCATGCTGCTCCGCCGCTGGCCCCGCGCCAGTGCTGCACGCCTGCGGCCGCGCCCCACTGCTCCCGCCGCCGACAATCGCCTTGCCTCACGCTGCAGCTGCTGCTTCTTGTGCGTGCCCGCTGTACACGCGCGCGCCACCCTACTCCCCTCGTCGCCTGAGCCACACATGTCGTCGCCCCTGCATCACCTTCGCTTGTCGCTGCCGGCTGGCGAGCCGCGCCGCCGTCCGCACACCTGGGCCCGGCGACCCACGCCCACAACCCCGCTCGGGTGCCTCGCCTAGTCCTGGCGCCCGAAACTCGCTAGCCCTTGGGGGCCTATGACAAGGGGGCCCACACCCCCAGAACGTAAAAAAAATTAAAATTAAAATAAATAAATAAATAATAAATATAAAATTAAGTAATTAACTAATTAATTAATTAACTAATTAACTAATTAATTAACTTAATTAATTCTAACTAAATTAACCAATTAAGATTAATTATCCTAATGATTAATTAACCTAATTAACTACTGTTAATTAGCTAATTAATTAGTATGACAATGGGGCCCACCCCCTAATTAATTTTGACTAGTTTAATTAAACTATTTAATTAACATGTGTCACTGACCAGTGGGACCCACTGGTCAGGTTGACCAGTCAACCCCCGTTGACTGCTGATGTTAGCATGACATCATGCTGATGTCATAAATACATTTCGAATTAATTTAAATAATTAATTAAATTCCAAAAATTAATAAAATCTTTAGAAAATCATATCTTTTAATCCGTAACTCGGATTAAAATATTTTCAACATGAAAGTTGCTCAGAACGACGAGACGAATCCGGATACGCAGCCCGTTCGTCTGCCACGCATCCCTAGCATACCGAACGCGCAACTTTCCCCCTCCAGTTCATCTGTCCGAAAACGTGAAACACCGGGAATATGTTCCCGGATGTTTTCCCCCTTCACCGGTACCACCTTGTACCGCGTTAGGGCACACCTAGCATCACGCTTTGTCATGTCATGCATTGTCATACATTTGTTTGCATTATATTTATTGTTTCTTCCCCCTCTTCTCTCGCTAGACACCGAGACCGACGCCGCTGCTACCCAGTACGACTACGATGTTGACGACCACTCTCTCTTGCCAGAGCAACCAGGCAAGCCCCCCCCCCCCTTGATCACCAGATATCGCCTACTCTTCTCTATACTGCTTGCATTAGAGTAGTGTAGCATGTTACTGCTTTCCGTTAAACCTATCCTGATGCATAGCCTATCCTTGCTACTACTGTTGTTACCTTTACCTGCAATCCTAATGCTTAGTATAGGATGCTAGTTTATCATCAGTGGCCCTACATTCATGTTCGTCTGCCATGCTATACTATCGGGCCGTGATCACTCGGGTGGTGATCACGGGTATATACTATATACTTTATACATGATACATGTGATGACTAAAGTCGGGTTGGATCGAGGAGTACCCGCGAGTGATTCACGGATTGGAGGCTGAAAGGACCTTTGTCCCAACGGCCCTCTGTGTGGATCTTTGTGGCGAAGCGACAGGGCAGGTTGAGACCACCTAGGAGAGAGGTGGGCCTGGCCCTGGTCGGTGTTCGCGGTTATTTCAAGATAACATGTTTAATGAAATCTTGGTATTTGATCTGAGTCTGGCCATTGGCCTATACGCACTAACCATCTACGCGGGGACAGTTATGGGCACTCGACGTCGTGGTATCAGCCGAAGCCTTCGTGACGTCAGCGACTAAGCGGCGCGCGCCGGGTTGGACCGCGTAACGCAACTTCCTTTGTAATGGAGGTTGCTAGGTCTGCTCACCGGCCGCGTTCGCAACGTGCAGGTGTGCAAAGGGCGATGGGCCCAGACCCCTGCGCCATAGGATTTAGACCGACATGTTGACCTCTCTATTGTGCCTAGGTAGGGCTGCGACGTGTTGATCTTCCGAGGCCGGGCATGACCCAGGAAAGTGTATCCGGCCAAATGGGATCGAGCGTGTTGGGTTATGTGGTGCACCCCTGCAGGGAAGTTAATCTATTCGAATAGCCGTGATCTTCGGTAAAAGGACGACTTGGAGTTGTACCTTGACCTTATGACAACTAGAACCGGATACTTAATAAAACACACCCTTCCAAGTGCCCGATACAACCGGTGGTCGCTCTCTCACAGGGCGACGAGGGGAGGATCATCAGTTAGGATTATGCTATGCGGTGCTATTTGGAGGACTTCAGTCTACTCTCTTCTACATGCTGCAAGATGGAGGTTACCAGAAGCGTAGTCTTCGATAGGACTAGCTATCCCCCTCTTATTCCAGCATTCTGCAGTTCACTCCACATATGATACCCTTATTCCATTTGATACCAATGCATACATATGTAGTGTAGCTCCTTGCTTGCGGGTACTTTGGATGAGTACTCACGGTTGCTTTGCTCCCTCTTTCCCCCTTTCTATACCCGATTGCTACGACCAGACGATGGAGCCCAGGAGCAAGATGCCACCATTGATGACGACTCCTACTACACCGGAGATGCCTACTACTACGTGCAGACCGCTGACGACGGCCAGGAGTAGTTTAGGAGGATCCCAGGCAGGAGGCTTGCGCCTCTTTCGATCTATATCCCAGTTTGTGCTAGCCTTCTTAAGGAAAACTTGTTTAACTTATGTATGTACTCAGATATTGTTGCTTCCGCTGAATCGTCTATGATCGAGCTCTTGTATTCGAGCCTTCGAGGCCCCTGGCTTGTAATATGATGCTTGTATGACTTATTTTATTTGTAGAGTTGTGTTGTGATATCTTCCCATGAGTCCCTGATCTTGATCGTACACATTTGCATGTATGATTAGTGTACGATTGAATTGGGGGCGTCACAAAATGTCTCCGCTATTATTAACTCAAACAAAGTTTAGGATCTCGTCCGCGATCACACCTAGAACGCAGTCTGGAGGTGATCCAAGCCATACCTTACAAAGTTCTTCTCCTACTCCTACTTTAGCTAATTTATGCGCGGCAACATTTGTAGAACACCTCACCCACAAAACTCAGAAATCTTCAAAGGTTCGAAGCATCGTCTTGATCTCCTCCACCCAGGATCCATTGGCCGCCAAAATCCTCTCGGAGCTATTGATCATTTGCACTAGAGCTTGGCTATCCAACTCAAGATGAATCCTTTGAACGTTGATCTCCATTCCCACCAACAGAGCCCTTTTGCATGCTTTAATCTCAGCAGCCTCAGCCTCGTCGACATGAGGGAAGAAATGACGCGCTCCTGCGAGAAAAGCACCATTGTAGTCTCAAAGCACCACCCCTCCTCCACTCTTGCCTACGAACTTTGTTGTAGCTCCATCAGAGTTTGCCTTGACCCAACCCTCTTCCGGCGTCGTCTAGCGCTGCACTGCGATGGGTTTAGCTATTTGGACCGGCTTCGCATGGACCTCCCGCCACTCTCTCATAAAGGAGCACACCCTCTCTATTATTTCATGTGGTTCATCAATTCTCCTTCTGTTCCTTGTTTCATTCCTTGCCAACCATACAACATAGACTACATGGATCATTGCTTCCCGCTCATCCGTCTGAGCCTTGGTGAACCATCCAAGCAGCAAATTAGCCAGTTCGCTCTGGGAGCCCTTGAAACTTGGTGGGGCTGCCACCATGACTCCCTTTTTCGACCGTAACTGGTTCCAAAACTGTAATGGGTGTTGGCAGGACCAGAATCTATGCATGATGGTCTCCTCTCGTCCACATACGGCACAGAACACTCCTGGTTTGATCCTTCGACGCAACAACTCCGCACCAACAGCTAGACCATTTCTTATAACTCTCCACATATGAATATTAGCTTTATTTGGAGCGCTAGTGTCCCATAGACCGAGATACCCTTGATGTTTATTGACTAAGCTTGCTGATTCCGGTCGTCCGGTTTTCAGCTTGTTCATAGTCATCCTCAGATGGTAAGTCGAGCGCACCGTGAAAATCCCATTTTTTGTGTAATTCCATGCAAGACATATCTGGTCCACCTACAGCAATCTGTTTAATATTTGAAGCATCATCCGAAGAGAACATATCATCAAGTTTATCATTATCCCATGCATCTCCAGTATTCACCAGGAGATCGGCCACCTTGGTTACTCCCTGTACAAATACAGCTCCAAGAGGCCGCATACTTTCGATTCTCGGGATCTAATTGTCATGATGTATATTGATCTTAGTCCCATCACCAACACGCCGCACAAGGCCCTCTCTCAACCGATCATGCCCATGAAGAATGCTCCGAAACGTGAAATATCCTCCCGATGGGCAAGTGGCTGACATAATCGTTGTATCCGAGAAGTATCTTGCCTTGAGAACCCGAGCACACAAAGATAACGGGCACTGAAGAATCCTCCAAGCCTGTTTAGCCAAGAGAGCTTGGTTGAAAGCTTCTGGATCTCGAAACCCTAGGCCTCCATCCCGCTTGGCATCACACATCTTCTCCCAAGAGATCCAATGCACCTTCTTATCACCATTTGTTGCCCCCCACCAGAATTTTGACGAGATAGAAGTCAGGTTCTGGCACATTTTCTTTGTGAGGTGAAAACAACTCATAGTATAAGTTAGTGTGGCTTGGAGTACGGATTTTACAAGTACCTCTCTCGCGGCCTTCGATAAACCTTGGCCTTTCAGACCATTGACCTTACCCTTTGAGCACTCTGTTACATATCTGAAAGTACCGTCTTTTGATCTCCCAACCAGTGTGGGGAGACCCAAGTATCGCTCACCAAGAGCCTCATTATGAACACCCAGAATGTTTTGCAACTGCCCCTTCACTTCATCCTGAGTACCTTTGCCGAAGAACATAGACAATTTTTGCAAATTTATACGCTGCCCCGAGGCCTCCTCATACTGCGCAAGGATTTCCTTCAGCGCTAGCATGTTATCTGATGATCCCTCAAGGAAAACAATGCTGTCGTTGGTGAACGGTAGGTGAGTAACATTGGGGCTACTGCTCCCAAAAGAAACTTCTTTGATACGATTCTCCTCTTGTGCTCTATTAAGAAGTGCCGAAAAACCTTCCACAAAGAACAAGAATAAGTAGGGCGATAAAGGGTCACCCTGCCTGAGTCCACAAGAGGGGATAAAGCCCCTAGATAAACCACCATTCAGCCGAATAGAAAACCTCGCAGATATTACACGTCTCATAATCATAGCAATCCATCGCTGGTCAAAACCCACTCGGTTCAATACCTGTTCAAGGAAGATCCACTCGACCCTATCGTAGGCCTTCATCATGTCTAGCTTAACCGCACACAAAGGTTTCTTCCTCTTTCTGTTCCGAATGACATGCACACACTCATATGCCACAAAAACATTATCCGTTATCAGGTGCCCCGGAACAAAAGCGCTTTGTTGTTTTGAAATCAACAATGGGAGCAAGCTCTTTAACCTGTTTGCCAACACCTTTGTTGCTATCTTGTAAAGCACATTACACGGGCTAAATGGTCTGAACTGAGAAAGCAACTCTGGTGAGTTGACTTTTGGAATCATGACAATAACTATATCGTTAAAACCGTTAGGCGTTGATGCACCCATCAAAAAATCTTTCACCGCCCTACACACGTCATCCTTAACCAAAGACCAGTGTCTTTGGTAGAATAGTGTCGGGAGTCCATCTGGTCCGGGCACCTTTGTAGGTCCCATTTGGAACAAAGCTCGCTCTATTTCATCATCTGAGAAGGCTGCCGTCAGGCTTTGATTCATCTCAACCGTAACCAAGGGCGCAATATTTTGTAATAGTACATTAGCTCCTGCCGAGCCATCAAATGTGAACAAACGCTCATAAAAGGATGCGGCCAACTCCTGCATGTCCTCATCAACTGTACACCGAAATCCGTTGTCACGCTGCAACACCCTGATAGTGTTTTTCCGTTTCCTATGTGTGGCCTTGTTCTGAAAATATTTGGTGTTTTGATCTCCCGCCTTAAGCCAGTCCACGCGTGATCATTGTCGGTAGAACAACTCTTCCCTGGCATAGATCTCATGCAGCCTATCCTCAATGGCGCGGGTCTCTAGTGAGCACCCCGTTTCCATTGCTCGTGTTTTTGCTGCAACGAGCTGGGTTTTGAGTTTGCTAATTTGGTGTCGGATTGATCCGAAGACCACCCGAGCCCATCTTTGCATCGAGCTCGCGACCCGGCCCAGCCGCTGCATGCATGCATGCATGAACCCCTTGAGCTCCCACGTCCGAAGATTCCCATGCTTCAGCCACCATCTCATCATACTTCTCATGTCGGGTCCATGCCTCCTCAAACCGAAAAGGCATGTCCCCTACTGGTCTACGGGTAGAAGTCGTCTCCATAGCCCATATCAGTATCGCCTGGTGATCGAATTCCTCTGTCATCACATGCTCCACAGTTGTCTCTGCAAAGAGATCAAGAAAGCTCTCGTTGCACGTGGCTCTGTCCAGACGAACTTGTACATTCTCTCCCCCATCTCGCTTGTTGTCCCAAGTATAAGGATAGCCTGAAAATCCAAGATCTACTAGGCCACAGTCAGCCAGGAAGTCTTGAAAATCTTCCATTTGTGCAAAACTTCTGTTATTTCCACCAAGTTGGTCCGTTTGGAACAAAAGCTTCATTGAAATCTCCTGCACATATCCAAGGGAGGTTGTCCTGAGCCCTTAAGTATCTAATTGCATCCCATGACTTCTTCCTCAGCTCCGTTCTTGGCTCCTCGTAGAATCCAGTGAATCTACAGGATTTGCCCTCCCAAGTTATCGCAGCATCAACAAAATATTGGCTCCAAGGCCTCAAAGAAACCTGCACATTGTCCCTCCACCATAATGCTAATCCACCACTCCTTCCCTGACAATCCACCGCCATACCACATCTGAAACCCAAACTCCATTTCAGCCTCTCCATCGCCTTGCTTTCTTTTTAGTTTCACATAAAAAAACACCGCTGGGTTGTAGGATCGTATCAGATTCCTCAGTTCGCCCACTGTCGAGTCCAACCCCAGTCCTAGACAGTTCCAGGCCAAGAGATTCATGGCATTCGGCGGCCCTGGTCGACAGGGTCCGCCGCTTGGTCATATATGTCTTGGATGCGCTCAAACACTGAGGCAGTTCTCCGCCTCATCTCGCGAATGAAACCATCCTCGGAGCCCCTTCTTTCTGAGTCTCCCTTCGCTTTCCACATCTCTCTCGGCCTTCTTTTCCTATTTCCATCATCATGCCACGTGTTTGGCTCCGATCGGTGTCCACCTCCATAGTCCCACCTATCCCTGCACACATAGTGACCTTTTCATCTTCCCCTGGTGCCATGCATGTCGGATCCCCCCGGTGGGTCGACCCGACCCGCTTCTACATGGTACCCGCTAGAGCTTCCTTCTCCGTGGCGCCGACCGAGGCCATATTTTTTGTCTTGAGTCTTTCCCTCCCCATTTGTCTCCCTTTGTCCCTCCTTACTGACTACCCATCCGTTGTTCCATCAGTTTACCTCTAAGGTCTTGTTCCCTTCGACTCTCGAGACTTTCTCTGAGGTCACGCCCCTGCGCTGTTTCAGGCTTGTCCCTAGCTCTGTTTGGGCTCGAAACCTCACCCCCATTGTGCCTTGAACGGTCACTAGTGCGACCGCCCAAGGTGCGAGAAAATTCAGATTGCAAATTCCTTTTTGTTGGCATATCCCTGATCCTGGGATGAACAAAATTGTTATGGGCATCCTCACCAGTGTGAGAGTTTCCAAAGTTGTTGTTACTGCTTGTTGCTCTAGTCATCGACCCCCTTTTCCTGAGTTGTTTCTTCCAGGGGAGGCCCTCAACCAACCCCCCCCCCCCATTGCATTATCGAGTCAACCGGAGGCTCACCCCCCCCCCCACCATGAACTAGTCTTCCACAGTCAAAACAAAAGTGCGGGGTCTTCTCATAGTAGAAATCAAACCAAGTCTTCTCCTTGTCATCCTTTTTCTTCTTTAGATAAATCCCTCTGACTAGCGGTTCAAAAACAGAAATCTTTGTTCTTACTCTAAAATTTTGCCCCCTAGCAAAACCCTCCTTATCAACATCGACCTTGACAGTCTCTCCCAGCCAATCTCCCAAAGCTCTACCAAAAACTTCGGTTCTATTATCCGGTGGCAGGTCCGTGATACGAACCCAGACGTCAATTTTGTCAAAAATCATCTCTGATGGTCTCTTATCACCTTCATATCTTTTCATGACCAGCACGCTGAAATCAAATTGCCATGGGCCATTGTGTATGACATGTCTATAATCGCCCTCTGACCCAAAGTGAACCTCGAAGATATTAGGACCGATCTCAGCAAACTTGGCTTCCCGGTGCAGACCCCAAGCTCTAGGCATCGTCTTTTCCACCACAGACATCTTCATTGGAACGGGAGAGCACACTTTACCTACAGTAGACCATCGGTAATCCTTACGTACTTTTGGACTTGGATTATCAAAGATGAAGCCCTCCTCTTCCTTGTCCATAAGCACCATGCCTCCTAACCTCGCAGAAAGGCTTGCCACCGGATCCGGCGTCTTGCTCTCCGCAGGGGACTTGCCCACCTCACTGCTAGCCGATTGTTGGGTTTCGTAGTAATTTCAAAAAAATTCCTATGCACACGCAAGATCATGGTGATGCATAGCAACGAGAGGGGAGAGTGCTGTCTACATACCCACGCAGACCGACTGCGGAAGCGTTGACACAACATAGAGGAAGTAGTCGTACGTCTTCGCGATCCAACCGATCAAGCACCGAAACTACGGCACCTCCGAGTTCGAGCACACGTTCAGCTCGATGACGATCCCCGGACTCCGATCTAGCAAAGTGTCGGGGAAGAATTCCGTCAGCACGACGGCATGGTGACGATCTTGATGCACTACAGCAGCAGGGCTTCGCCTAAACTCCGCTACAGTATTATCGAGGAATATGGTGGCTGGGGGCACCGCACACGGCTAAGGAATAGATCACGTGGATCAACTTGTGTGTTTCTGGGGTGCCTCTGCCTCAGTATATAAAGGAGCCAAGGGGGAGGGGGCGCCGGCCAGGAGGAGGGCGCAGGAGGAGTCCTTCTCCTTCCGGGAGTAGGACTCCCCCCCAATCCTAGTTGGACTAGGATTCCCCGAGGGGGAAAGAGAGAGAAGGGGGGTCGGCCACCTCTCCTAGTCCTAATAGGACTAGGGGGAGGGGGAGGCGCGCGGCCACCTTGGGCTGCCCCTTTCTCCTTTCCACTAAAGCCCATCTAGGCCCATATGGTTCCCGGGGGGTTCCGGTAACCTCCCGGTACTCCGGTAAAATCCCGATTTCACCCGGAACACTTCCGATATCCAAACATAGGCTTCCAATATATCAATCTTTACGTCTCGACCATTTCGAGACTCCTCGTCATGTCCGTGATCACATCCGGGACTCCGAACAACCTTCGGTACATCAAAATGCATAAACTCATAATATAACTGTCATCGTAACCTTAAGCGTGCGGACCCTACGGGTTCGAGAACAATGTAGACATGACCGAGACACGTCTCCGGTCAATAACCAATAGCGGGACCTGGATGCCCATATTGGCTCCTACATATTCTACGAAGATCTTTATCGGTCAGACCGCATAACAACATACGTTGTTCCCTTTGTCATCGGTATGTTACTTGCCCGAGATTCGATCGTCGGTATCCAATACCTAGTTCAATCTCGTTACCGGCAAGTCTCTTTACTCGTTCTGTAATACATCATCTCGCAACTAACTCATTAGTTGCAATGCTTGCAAGGCTTATGTGATGTGCATTACCGAGAGGGCCCAGAGATACCTCTCCGACAATCGGAGTGACAAATCCTAATCTCGAAATACGCCAACCCAACATCTACCTTTGGAGACACCTGTAATGCTCCTTTATAATCACCCAGTTACGTTGTGACGTTTGGTAGCACCCAAAGTGTTCCTCCGGCAAACGGGAGTTGCATAATCTCATAGTTATAGGAACATGTATAAGTCATGAAGAAAGCAATAGCAACATACTAAACGATCGGGTGCTAAGCTAATGGAATGGGTCATGTCAATCAGATCATTCAACTAATGATGTGACCTCGTTAATCAAATAACAACTCATTGTTCATGGTTAGGAAACATAACCATCTTTGATTAACGAGCTAGTCAAGTAGAGGCATACTAGTGACACTTTGTTTGTCTATGTATTCACACATGTATTATGTTTCCGGTTAATACAATTCTAGCATGAATAATAAACATTTATCATGATTATAAGGAAATAAATAATAACTTTATTATTGCCTCTAGGGCATATTTCCTTCAGTCTCCCACTTGCACTAGAGTCAATAATCTAGATTACACTGTAATGATTCTAACACCCATGGAGCCTTGGTGCTGATCATGTTTTGCTCGTGGAAGAGGCTTAGTCAACGGGTCTGCAACATTCAGATCCGTATGTATCTTGCAAATCTCTATGTCTCCCACCTGGACTAGATCCCGGATGGAATTGAAGCGTCTCTTGATGTGCTTGGTTCTCTTGTGAAATCTGGATTCCTTTGCCAAGGCAATTGCACCAGTATTGTCACAAAAGATTTTCATTGGACCCGATGCACTAGGTATGACACCTAGATCGGATATGAACTCCTTCATCCAGACTCCTTCGTTCGCTGCTTCCGAAGCAGCTATGTACTCCGCTTCACATGTAGATCCCGCTACGACGCTTTGTTTAGAACTGCACCAACTGACAGCTCCACCGTTTAATGTAAACACGTATCCGGTTTGCGATTTAGAATCGTCCGGATCAGTGTCAAAGCTTGCATCAACGTAACCATTTACGACGAGCTCTTTGTCACCTCCATATACGAGAAACATATCCTTAGTCCTTTTCAGGTATTTCAGGATGTTCTTGACCGCTGTCCAGTGATCCACTCCTGGATTACTTTGGTACCTCCCTGCTAGACTTATAGCAAGGCACACATCAGGTCTGGTACACAGCATTGCATACATGATAGATCCTATCGCTGATGCATAGGGAACATCTTTCATATTCTCTCTATCTTCTGCAGTGGTCGGGCATTGAGTCTTACTCAATTTCACACCTTGTAACACAGGCAAGAATCCTTTCTTTGCTTGATCCATTTTGAACTTCTTCAAAATTTTGTCAAGGTATGTTGTTTGTGAAAGTCCAATTAAGCGTCTTGATCTATCTCTATAGATCTTTATGCCTAATATGTAAGCAGCTTCACCGAGGTCTTTCATTGAAAAACTCTTATTCAAGTATCCCTTTATGCTATCCAGAAATTCTATATCATTTCCAATCAGTAATATGTCATCCACATATAATATCAGAAATGCTACAGAGCTCCCACTCACTTTCTTGTAAATACAGGCTTCTCCGAAAGTCTGTATAAAACCAAATGCTTTGATCACACTATCAAAGCGTTTATTCCAACTCCGAGAGGCTTGCACCAGTCCATAAATGGATCGCTGGAGCTTGCACACTTTGTTAGCTCCTTTTGGATCGACAAAACCTTCTGGTTGCATCATATACAACTCTTCTTCCAGAAATCCATTCAGGAATGCAGTTTTGACATCCATTTGCCAAATTTCATAATCATAAAATGCGGCAATTGCTAACATGATTCGGACAGACTTAAGCATCGCTACGGGTGAGAAGGTCTCATCGTAGTCAACCCCTTGAACTTGTCGAAAACCTTTTGCGACAAGTCGAGCTTTGTAGACAGTAACATTACCGTCAGCGTCAGTCTTCTTCTTGAAGATCCATTTATTCTCAATTGCTTGCCGATCATCGGGCAAGTCAACCAAAGTCCATACTTTGTTCTCATACATGGATCCCATCTCAGATTTCATGGCTTCAAGCCATTTTGCGGAATCTGGGCTCACCATCGCTTCTTCATAGTTCGCAGGTTCATCATGATCTAGTAGCATGACTTCCAGAACAGGATTACCGTACCACTCTGGTGCGGATCTTACTCTGGTTGATCTACGAGGTTCAGCAGTATCTTGATCTGAAGTTTCATGATCATTATCATTAGCTTCCTCACTAACTGGTGTAGGTGTCACTGAAACAGTTTTCTGTGATGTACTACTTTCCAATAAGGGAGCAGGTACAGTTACCTCGTCAAGTTCTACTTTCCTCCCACTCACTTCTTTCGAGAGAAACTCCTTCTCTAGAAAGTTTCCGAATTTAGCAACAAAAGTCTTGCCTTCGGATCTGTGATAGAAGGTGTATCCAATAGTTTCCTTTGGATATCCTATGAAGACACATTTCTCCGATTTGGGTTCGAGCTTATCAGGTTGAAGCTTTTTCACATAAGCATCGCAGCCCCAAACTTTCAGAAACGACAACTTTGGTTTCTTGCCAAACCACAGTTCATAAGGCGTCGTCTCAACGGATTTTGATGGTGCCCTATTTAACGTGAATGCGGCCGTCTCTAGAGCGTATCCCCAAAACGATAGCGGTAAATCAGTAAGAGACATCATAGATCGCACCATATCTAGTAAAGTACGATTACGACGTTCGGACACACCATTACGCTGTGGTGTTCCGGGTGGCGTGAGTTGCGAAACTATTCCACAATTTTTCAAATGTACACCAAACTCGTAACTCAAATATTCTCCTCCACGATCAGATCGTAGAAACTTTATTTTCTTGTTACGATGATTTTCAACTTCACTCTGAAATTCCTTGAACCTTTCAAATGTTTCAGACTTATGTTTCATTAAGTAGATATACCCATATCTGCTTAAATCATCTGTGAAGGTGAGAAAATAACGATATCCGCCACGAGCCTCAATATTCATCGGACCACATACATCTGTATGTATGATTTCCAACAAATCTGTTGCTCTCTCCATAGTACCGGAGAACGGTGTTTTGGTCATCTTGCCCATAAGGCACGGTTCGCAAGTACCAAGTGATTCATAATCAAGTGGTTCCAAAAGTCCATCAGAATGGAGTTTCTTCATGCGCTTTACACCGATATGACCTAAACGGCAGTGCCACAAATAAGTTGCACTCTCATTATCAACTCTGCATCTTTTGGCTTCAACATTATGAATATGTGTGTTACTACTATCGAGATTCAACAAGAATAGACCACTCTTCAAGGGTGCATGACCATAAAAGATATTACTCATATAAATAGAACAACCATTATTCTCTGATTTAAATGAATAACCGTCTCGCATCAAACAAGATCCAGATATAATGTTCATGCTTAACGCTGGCACCAAATAACAATTATTTAGGTCTAATACTAATCCCGAAGGTAGATGTAGAGGTAGTGTGCCGACTGCGATCACATCGACTTTGGAACCGTTTCCCACGCGCATCGTCACCTCGTCCTTAACCAATCTTCGCTTGATCCGTAGTCCCTGTTTCGAGTTGCAAATATTAGCAACAGAACCAGTATCAAATACCCAGGTGCTACTGCGAGCATTAGTAAGGTACACATCAATAACATGTATATCACATATACCTTTGTTCACCTTGCCATCCTTCTTATCCGCCAAATACTTGGGGCAGTTCCGCTTCCAGTGACCAGTCTGCTTGCAATAGAAACACTCAGTTTCAGGCTTAGGTCCAGGTTTGGGTTTCTTCTCTTGAGTAGCAACTTGCTTGCCGTTCTTTTTGAAGTTCCCCTTCTTCTTCCCTTTGCCCTTTTTCTTGAAACTAGTGGTCTTGTTGACCATCAACACTTGATGCTCTTTCTTGATTTCTACCTCCGCAGCTTTCAGCATTGCGAAGAGCTCGGGAATAGTCTTGTTCATCCCTTGCATATTATAGTTCATCACGAAGCTCTTGTAGCTTGGTGGCAGTGATTGAAGAATTCTGTCAATGACGCAATCATCTGGAAGATTAACTCCCAATTGAATCAAGTGATTATTATACCCAGACATTTTGAGTATATGCTCACTGACAGAACTGTTCTCCTCCATCTTGCAGCTATAGAACTTATTGGAGACTTCATATCTCTCAATTCGGGCATTTGCTTGAAATATTAACTTCAACTCTTGGAACATCTCATATGCTCCATGACGTTCAAAACGTCGTTGAAGTCCCGATTCTAAGCCGTAAAGCATGGCACACTGAACTATCGAGTAGTCATCAGCTTTGCTCTGCCAGACGTTCATAACATCCGGCGTTGCTCCTGCAGCAGGCCTGGCACCCAGCGGTGCTTCCAGGACGTAATTCTTCTGTGCAGCAATGAGGATAATCCTCAAGTTACGGACCCAGTCCGTGTAATTGCTACCATCATCTTTCAACTTTGCTTTCTCAAGGAACGCATTAAAATTCAACGGAACAACAGCACGAGCCATCTATCTACAATCAAACATAAACAAGCAAGATACTAATCAGGTACTAAGTTTCATGATAAATTTAAGTTCAGTTAATCAAATTAATTAAAGAACTCCCACTTAGATAGACATCCCTCTAATCCTCTAAGTGATTACGTGATCCAAATCAACTAAACCATAACCGATCATCACGTGAGATGGAGTAGTTTTCAATGGTGAACATCGTTATGTTGATCATATCTACTATATGATTCACGCTCGACCTTTCGGTCTCCGTGTTCCGAGGCCATATCTGTATATGCTTGGCTCGTCAAGTATAACCTGAGTATTCCGCGTGTGCAACTGTTTTGCACCCGTTGTATTTGAACGTAGAACCTATCACACCCGATCATCACGTGGTGTCTCAGCACGAAGAACTTTCGCAACGGTGCATACTCAGGGAGAACACTTCTTGATAATTTAGTGAGAGATCATCTTATAATGCTACCGTCAATCAAAGCAAGATAAGATGCATAAAAGGATAAACATCACATGCAATCAATATAAGTGATATGATATGGCCATCATCATCTTGTGCTTGTGATCTCCATCTCCGAAGCACCGTCGTGATCACCATCGTCACCGGCGTGACACCTTGATCTCCATCGTAGCATCGTTGTCGTCTCGCCAAGTTTATGCTTCCACGACTATCACTACCGCTTAGTAATAAAGTAAAGCATTACATCGCGATTTCATTGCATACAATAAAACGACAACCATAAGGCTCCTGCCAGTTGCCGATAACTCGGTTACAAAACATGATCATCTCATACAATAAAATTCAGCATCATGTCTTGACCATATCACATCACAACATGCCCTGCAAAAACAAGTTAGACGTCCTCTACTTTGTTGTTGCAAGTTTTACGTGGCTGCTACGGGCTTAAGCAAGAACCAATCTCACCTACGCATCAAAACCACAACGATAGTTTGTCAAATAGACTCCGTTTTAACCTTCGCAAGGACCGGGCGTAGCCATACTTGGTTCAACTAAAGTTGGAGAGACAGTCGCCCGCAAGACCCTGTGTGCAAAGCACGTCGGGGGAACCGGTCTCGCGTAAGCGTACCCGTAAGGTTGGTCCGGGTCGTCTCGTCCAACAATGCCGCCGAACCAAAGTATGACATGCTGGTAGGCAGTATGACTTATATCGCCCACAACTCACTTGTGTTCTACTCGTGCATATAACATCAACATAAATAACCTAGGCTCGGATGCCACTGTTGGGTTTCGTAGTAATTTCAAAAAAATTCCTACGCACACGCAAGATCATGGTGATGCATAGCAACGAGAGGGGAAAGTGCTGTCTACGTACCCACGCAGACCGACTGCGGAAGCGTTGACACAACGTAGAGGAAGTAGTCGTACGTCTTCGCGATCCAACCGATCAAGCACCGAAACTACGGCACCTCCGAGTTCGAGCACACGTTCAGCTCGATGACGATCCCCGGACTCCGATCCAGCAAAGTGTCGGGGAAGAATTCCGTCAGCACGACGGCGTGGTGACGATCTTGATGCACTACAGCAGCAGGGCTTCGCCTAAACTCCGCTACAGTATTATCGAGGAATATGGTGGCTGGGGGCGCCGCACACGGCTAAGGAATAGATCACGTGGATCAACTTGTGTGTTTCTGGGGTGCCTCTGCCTCAGTATATAAAGGAGCCAAGGGGGAGGGGGGCGCCTGCCAGGAGGAGGGCGCAGGAGGAGTCCTTCTCCTTCCGGGAGTAGGACTCCCCCCCCCAATCCTAGTTGGACTAGGATTCCCCGAGGGGGAAAGAGAGAGAAGGGGGGCCGGCCACCTCTCCTAGTCCTAATAGGACTAGGGGGAGGGGGGAGGCGCGCGGCCACCTTGGGCTGCCCCTTTCTCCTTTCCACTAAAGCCCATCTAGGCCCATATGGTTCCCGGGGGGTTCCGGTAACCTCCCGGTACTCCGGTAAGATCCCGATTTCACCCGGAACACTTCCGATATCCAAACATAGGCTTCCAATATATCAATCTTTACATCTCGACCATTTCGAGACTCCTCGTCATGTCCATGATCACATCCGGGACTCTGAACAACCTTCGGTACATCAAAATGCATAAACTCATAATATAACTGTCATCGTAACCTTAAGCGTGCGGACCCTACGGGTTCGAGAACAATGTAGACATGACCGAGACACGTCTCCGGTCAATAACCAATAGCGGGACCTGGATGCCCATATTGGCTCCTACATATTCTACGAAGATCTTTATCGGTCAGACCGCATAACAACATACGTTGTTCCCTTTGTCATCGGTATGTTACTTGCCCGAGATTCGATCGTCGGTATCCAATACCTAGTTCAATCTCGTTACCGGCAAGTCTCTTTACTCGTTCTGTAATACATCATCTCGCAACTAACTCATTAGTTGCAATGCTTGCAAGGCTTATGTGATGTGCATTACCGAGAGGGCCCAGAGATACCTCTCCGACAATCGGAGTGACAAATCCTAATCTCGAAATACGCCAACCCAACATCTACCTTTGGAGACACCTGTAATGCTCCTTTATAATCACCCAGTTACGTTGTGACGTTTGGTAGCACCCAAAGTGTTCCTCCGGCAAACGGGAGTTGCATAATCTCATAGTTATAGGAACATGTATAAGTCATGAAGAAAGCAATAGCAACATACTAAACGATCGGGTGCTAAGCTAATGGAATGGGTCATGTCAATCAGATCATTCAACTAATGATGTGACCTCGTTAATCAAATAACAACTCATTGTTCATGGTTAGGAAACATAACCATCTTTGATTAACGAGCTAGTCAAGTAGAGGCATACTAGTGACACTTTGTTTGTCTATGTATTCACACATGTATTATGTTTCCGGTTAATACAATTCTAGCATGAATAATAAACATTTATCATGATTATAAGGAAATAAATAATAACTTTATTATTGCCTCTAGGGCATATTTCCTTCACCGATCCCCCCTCCTTCCGCGATGGTGGCATAGCCGCCGCCGCTGCAAATGGGGTCGTTGAGGATTTGTTCGCCATGGCCGCACCCTCTCCATCTGCTTCCCCCCGCCATGAGCGCCGCACCAAAGCGAGGAGATGCAGCACCACCAGCCTTGGATCAGGTAGACGCCGTCGCCACCCCGAGCCACGCTGGATTCCACCACCTAGATCCGTCGAAAACCCCAACCCTAGCGTAGGAGGACAGTCGCCTGGCGATCGCCCCCTATCGCCTTAGCGTCTTGAGACCTGGTGGACCCCTCGCCTCCTTATGCTTAACCTAGCTTTCGATCTCTCTTGTTTCTTTGCTGTGTAGGTGTACTTATTATAAGCGAACTCAGTAACTTTTCATTGCACAACGAGCGGATCGATTATTTCGGCTCGTTTTCCAGCCTGCCTTGCGCTGCTCATGGGCTGGAGAAGACTGACCAACTGTAAAAAAAAGTGCGAAGAAGCACAAATAGATGGTGAAGTTAACTTGGACATAACATGTTACATCTAAATGAATTCTAAATATACCCTAAAGAAATAAGGTAGTGGTGACATAGACGGACCCTTAAATGTTTTATCAGGATTTGTTGTAGTTGCAAACTAAAGTTGTCATTTTTGTGACAATATAAATTGGCATAAAAACTGTTCGATTTGAAAACTAAAGTTGCCATTCCCGAGCAAACGTCAGCCAAATAGCATTACCGTCAAATTTTGTCTAGTTTCATCTAAACCGTGTTTCGCATGTTTGAAATAAGGAAATAAGGGATTTTTGTATGCTAGTTTTGGATGGCTGGCGTCGGACCGACCGTTCAAGCTTCAAGCAGGGGCGTCAGTTTGAGGTGTTCCCTTGGAGATGCCCTAATCTCGAATCCATCGTACCCCTCCATCCAACGGTGCAGAGACAGTTCCTGCTACCTCGCAAAATTGCCACCCAGCCACACAGACCCCCCGCCGCCGCCGACGCCGACGCCTCTAACCCCCGCCTTTGGCCACCTGCACCTCCCCGAGCCAGAAATTCCTTTTCCGTGCCCGTCGATTCGCGGGAGGCGCCATGGAGCACGGTTCGGTGGCGGATTCCAGCGCGTCGACCTTCTCCGTCATGGAGGAGGATCACACCCTCGCCAACTCCGTCAGATTTGTACTCAACCAGGAGTGAGTGACGTTTCTCCATCCTTTTCCGCTTCCCCTTTTGTAAAAGAATCCATCTCTATGTGTGCGGTATTGCTAATTCTACGGCGGAACTGTGGACGCATGATTAGAGAAGAGAAATAGTGTTCTCGTGTTAGTGCTGGACTTTTGGTTGTTTCTAGCTTCTTGCAATGTTCGATACGGAGTGCAGAGATAGACATGGATTTGTGGTGGGATTATGTCAATTTTAGTGAGAAGCTTGTTTGGAACAGAGCAATTGAGCATCCGGATCAACAGGAACCGCAAATAATATTACCATCTGCTGGCCAAGGCTTTGATCTTTGGTGCATGCCATGGGAGTAATGTGCTGCAACGGGGGCAAGATGGCCAAGTTTGCATCCTTTCTAGGACCATGGCCACTGCGCCAATGATTCTTTCTTATTTTTGTCCCGGAACCATGAAACCTAACATACATGTCCCAACCAATACTGGTAGGAATGTTCACACCAAAATAGCCTAGACACATGTCATCGGTCAAAGTGCTGGTGCCGCACAGTCAGAGGGTCTGGGCTGAGGTTAGGACAAAAGTGAGTCACTTAATTTACTTCCGGGATCTGGATGTTATGTTTCATAATTCCAGGGTTTAACCTTTGGATTGGTTCCAGGACGTGTGAAGTTCTGTACTCTTTTCAAATTAATTTTCTGGGTTGGAAGATAAATACTCTAGTTTCTCCTACTTTGTTTTCATCACCTGAGACTAAGAGAGTAAAACAAAAAGCTTTAGGCCATAAGATGAAGCAACCATCTTGGTCTGTTTGGTATAATTGTCAACACAGTGTTGATTTATGGTCATATATTTGGAATATCGTCTTAGTTGCTGCAAAATGTAAGTGCATAGTAAGTCTATATGGCCTAAAGTTAGACTACCAAACATCTTGGCGCATGTTCATAAAACTCAGGTACTTGCTCAGCATAGCATCTTCTTTTCCTCACGGTGAACCACCTTCATGAAACTAACCTGATGTTACTGAATGGATTTAATGAATTTTCTGTTAGCATTATCTCAGCAGATAACACTTAGATTTTCCAATTCAATGTGTCAAGGGGGCAACTAGTTCTAATTTAATTCTAATCAAAAAGTCATATATGATTTCCAAGTGGAACTATGAATATCTGTAATTAGAAGTCGTTATTTTGCTTAACTGTTTGGTGGCATTAGAGTATGCAAAAAGGTGAACGTTTTCTGTTATACTTCTACTGGAAGCTAAAACCTTACAAATACAATTTGATGTCTAAATACTAGAAACAAACATGAATATGTCTGTTCAAGATCCTCATTCTCTTTTTCTGGTTTCATCTTCTACTCACAGCCCAAGGGTAGCATTTTGTGGATATAGCATCCCTCATCCTGCTGATAACAAAGTCAACATAAGAGTTCAGACTACAGGTATTGTATCGTGTCATATGATCCTGATATTTTATTTGTTAATCCCTGTGGACTTAACTGTTGCTTTTGTACATGCTTTATGTTGATTAAATTTGCAAGAATCACATCCTATCTGCTACTTCCTACAGTTGCGTCTCGAGTAGGTAGTTGGTTTTCTAATGCCTAGTATTTGTAAATCTATCTTCATACCAGATGTTCCAATGTGTTGGGTAGCTTATTAGGTCGCCTTTCCTTTACAAATTGTACATCTAGATATCAGATAGTGTTGTTGCTTCCATGGTGTTGGCAGACACAGCTAGATTGATGTTTCTGTTTGGATTAAATTCAATTCCAATACCGGAACTATCAATGCCGTCTCATTGCCCACTAACCACTTCCCAGTTTCACTATCCGTCTAATCCCCTGAAGAAAGCGCTCACGCTATTCTGATGTGTCTTTGTTGTGCTGTCAGGAGATCAAGCAAAGGATGTAATGAAAGATGCTTTACAGGACTTGATGGTGATGGGCCAGCATGTTAGAGGGACTTTTGACAAAGCAGTGGCTGATTTTAAATCAAAGATGCCTGCAGAACAAATGGATGTTGATTTGAATCAGCAATGAAGCTGGAGCCCCTGTTCATCGGGAGCAATACAATATGTGTAACTAGTTTATTGTCGGAATGCGGGTTAGTTGCGATTTCTTCCATTTGAGGTGTCTATGGGTCAATGTCTGGAAATTGTCTTTAGAGAAGTATGTACTGTTACCGAGTTCCTTTGTTGAACACTGGAATGTTGGAGTTTGCTATGAATTTATAATTAACTCAATCTCCAAGAAGGTTTTTAAAGGTGGTCCAAACACTCTGGAATTGGGTTCAGAATCACCAATGGCACAAGAGCAATCAACGTGAAAACTCTTGGCACTCTTTGGATTGCAGGAATTTCGTAAGATCCTTTCTGTAAGGTTCCAGCCTCCCGAATTCCAGGCTCTTTGGATCTTAAAAATGATGGTACGATCCTTCCAGCCTCTGGAATTTCAGGCTCTCCGAATCTTAAAAATGATGGTACCAATTTCATAGGATTTTGCCTCTAATCGATTTAATTTTGAGTTGATGCCTAAATTCTGTAGGAATTTTGGTTTCACTGTGATGTCATGTGCCCCACTCTTTCTGTAAGGTTGAACTCAGGTGCTGTACTTTTAAAACACATCACGTTCACCATTTTCGCAATTTTCAGCGAATTTGTTGCCCAAAGCAGAAGTTGATTGCATGAGTTCACCACAAATGGTGATTACATATCATGAGCATGTCGCCATCTGGCTTGCTTTCCAGACCAAATGCATATAACAACCTTTTAAGGGCAACCACTCAGAGTATGTGGGTCATCTTTCACATTTTTTAAAGTTTAAATCGTGGCAACAACGTCAAGGTGGTAGCGGCGATGGCATGTTGGAATAAGGTTTCTTCGATTTTTCTTCCTATGTTGTATCGTTCTTATCTGAATAAAACAGTTTTGTGTTCTAAAAATTCGCCCTCGTGAAGCTCTGCCAGTGCATGTATGTACTCACATTTTGCAAAGTTTGAATCAGAAGCACAGCCATACTGGCGTGCAAAATATACAAGTATATCTTCCCAAATGAGATAAATCTACTCACAAGAAGTGTATCAAATGAAACGAGATGGCACAACTTGCAGAATTTCACAGTGAAGTTGCAGCATGTCAACACCAAGTCCCAACTCTGGATAATGCTAATACTTTATTTGCACTACCTTATTGAATCACCAACGATAAAACAAATGAGTTCTCAAGGATGTGGCACATTTAAAAGCATCTGTATCAGATGCTAACTAGTGCTCCACATTCCACTGACAAAGCAATGCAGACTATGGCTAACATGCATGAAGAAAACAACATAGAGAAACAAGACCACAGGAACAAATTAGAACCCTAGGATCCGAAATGGTACAGGGATGCACGAACAGCATCCAGAGCTACAAATAAAACACTAAACACCTCCGACTGGTCGAGCATCAACAATGGCAGTGAGCTGAGGATGACCACCAGGTGCATATTCCCAAAGAATGAAGATCAGATCCACAGTTATTAGCCTTTCCAGAGTTATTCACCAAGTGATAGGGGCACAATTCCAAATATGCTGCTCCTTTCCTGATGCATTCCTTTAAGGATTCTTGACGCGAATTCACAGCCACAAAAGAGTGGTCTAGGAGTGGTTTGGAACTCACGAGAAAAAAAGGCTGAAAGAACTAAGTACGAAGAGGCCCAGAGACGGCGTCACGCCCAGAGTTGGGGTCTTTTTGTTTCAAAGACATACTTGCAAACTGCGAGTCAAGGTCTCTGCTGTTACTACGACCAAGAGTAGGAGGCTGTGGTGGCTGTTGCTGCTGCTGATACAATGACCTTAGACGACCAATTTCCCGCTCAAACATCTCCTGTTGAACTGCAATATTGGAGTAGAACAGTCAGACCATTCCATTTTTCTTAATTTTTTAGCAGAACAAAATCTCATGGCAGGGTGTTCAGCTTTGAGTAAATAAACTTAATACCCCAATCAAGATTTTCGAGTCGACGAGTCATTCTAGGGTAGCGACTGTTGACAAGTCGACCCTGCAGTTGAGTTGACCTTACAGTTACGACTCCACGACTAGTCGCGACTAGTCATTCGACTCAAAAACAGTGCACCCAATTAAACCAAATCTTGTGCAGAAGATGTTCGTACAATCTGATAATATCTCACTAACGCTACGTTTGGCACTGAGGTGGATTATGATAAATTGATAATCCAGCTTCTACAACTGGTGTTTGCCTTTTTTTTGTTAACTGCAAACTGAGCCTAAGGCAGCAATCTCTCAATTTCTTTTAGAAAATTAAGCTCCTCAGGTTACCAATGCGTTTCTTAGCTAGCAATCTCTCACTATCTTAGGCATGAAAGCCACGAAAAGTAAGCATACACAAACCACATGAAATACAACCACTAGCATGTGACTATGTATTTGAATGGACACATGCATTATATGAATTGTATGCATGAATATGCAGAAGCCTAACTTGAAATATCATAAGAACATATTTGTGCATTTAGAATTTCAGCGACCGATGGTTCCACCAGTCTTGTCCATGACACATGATATGTTCCAAGAACTTATCAAAGAACTATGGACTATTTGTATCCTCTACAAAGCTTGGCTAAGGTCCCAAACGTGCCTATTAAGGCCATGCTGCAACTTTAGCTTGGATAAGTGGTAGGTAATTTTGTTTCATGCCTTGCAAACTTCAAGGTTCATTAGGTCTTTGAAGGATAAAACGAATAGTAGTCGCCGTTTGAGTTCACTTAAAACATGATTGTTTGATATCAAACTTTTATGAGGATGCTTCAGCCTAAAGTTCAACCAGAATTCTTACTGACAAGACAGTACAACGTAAAGACATCTCTCCAGAATTTGAGCACCATCGATATTTAACAGTAGTTCATATTTCTCCTGTCCACAAGACATTGTATAGAAAATTCTAAACTTATTTATGCATGTACCCATCACTTAGACTTCTCACTGAGAAGACAGTATAGTGTAAACTGTAAAGATATCTCTTCAGAATTTGAACACCATCTATATTTAACACTAGTTTCATATTTCTCCTATCCAGAAGACATTTTATAGAAAACATACTTGTTTATGCATGTACTCAACTACTTGGTTGATCCTCAATCTTACCTAAGAAACTCATGTTATTGGTCCTCATTAACGTCACAGAAAGTACAACACCCCAACCTTCTTTTAAAAAGTATATGAATAGAACCTCAAAATGGTACTGTATCTCTAAAGTTCACTGAAGAGTTGCATTTGAATAATTTTTTAGTGAAATTTAATGCAATAGTAAAAAAAAACTTTTTGATGGGGAGCAGAAGTCCAAAATATGAAGAAAAAAAATACAAGTGGGCATACTTACCACGTTTAATTACTTGCTCCTGTGCTATACTCTCCAGCCTTTGCTTCAAGGCTTTGTTTTCCAAGTCTAGCATTATATTTTGTTGAGTAAGAAACTCCATTTCAGCAGACACTTCTATCCCTTCTGACTGCATTATTCAGACATAAAAAATTTCTGTTTGTCAAATACAACACTGCATTGTGGAACAGAAACCATTTTTTGTTGTGATGAGCTCACCTGTAATGATTGGACTTTACCCTCAAGCTCAGCAATATACTGAAGTTTTCGAACACGAGACCTCTGAGCATATTGCCTGCAAGAAATGTTGGTAAAAAAATATTAGATGCGTTAAAGTATGGAAATGTTTAACCATGCTATTACAACTTGCAGATTGGGAATCTTGACATATATATGTACGCTAATTAAAATTTTAAAAAATCTGATAAACCATAGTGCCTTAAGTCCAATCTAACTAGTATATAGGTAGCTATGCAATTGCAATGTCCGTACCATTGTCCATTAAGGATTTTACAATTATATATATGATCATGTCTGATTTAAGACTCATAAAGTTGAGGTGCAATTTTACAAGGAAGAATATTCAAATGTTGTTTTACATTTATGTTGCCATCGGACACTATCCATTCTGTCAGGTGTGACCACAACTAATGTGTGAAATAAGTACATATTTGTACTATTCTATCAGGTGTGAGCATCGGTGGTGGAGGGGGGAATGACATGAGCCAGGGCTGCCCTCATGTTTCCTAAGTGCATGCATGTCATCTTGGCAATCCTTAAAATCCAAGGAATTCTCTAGTATTGCATACTTTGGGCCCTCATTAATATTGTTAAAATATTCGATTCATTTGGCAGCCCTCTAACTTTAGTTCCTTGCTCCACCACTGGCGAGCATGATCAAATGTGCCACGCGACTATACAGAATTAGTAAAGGACTACATTGCTTGCTTTATCACGTTGAACTTCAGAATAGCAAAACCAGCAGAGCGTATTCTGATTTTAAAATCTAAGCTAACCATATTTTGACTTTAAAATATAAGCTAACCCACATCAAAGGGCTGGCCCTGCTGTATGTGGTCAAAATTTAAGTAAATGGATAGCACTCCCTGGCTATCATCGTTAATGATTCTCAATTGTTAAATTTCAGAACACAGATAAGTGTTGGAAGTGATAGCATGGATGCAATCATGCAGCAGGAGTATACTCACTGTTTAGCACGCTTGGTGTCCGCCTCCGATTGTGCATACTTTGGCAGCACACCATCCTTCCTCTCTGCCCCAAGTTCATCAAGAGCTCTTTTGTCCATGGCATGTTCATGATCCCTCGATGCACTCAGTGGCCCGTGATGCCCACCCAGCTTCTCCCTCACCAGCACCGGCGGCCCTGGCCTGTAACCTGCCAAATTCGGCATGCCTTGTTCCCACGGCCGGCCCTGCAGCCTCCCGTATGAGCTTGGCTTGGCATAGTACTCCTGCACACCACCCCATGGGGCAGCCTGCCCTCCTCCCCCCATCTCCTCAAAACCATTGGCAAATGCGCCAGAGGCAGCGCTTCCGTCGAACAGTGCAAAAGAGTCGCTCGACGACCTGCGGTGCCCCGCGCGGCGCACGGGCGTCTCAGGCTCGTCGAGCAGGTCGTCGAGCCACGACGGCTGCTCCTCAATGATGCTCTCAGACGACGTGCGCTGGTGGTGCCCATGGCCGTGGCCATGCCCAAAGCGGTGGTGCGTGGCGCCCTGTGGCCGGGCGATCGGGCCATGGTCCGCGTACGGGGACGGCGACGCTGCCGTCGGGAACGGGCTACGCGGCGGCAGCAGCGCCTGCTTCTGGAGTTTCGCGTTCGCCATCATCATCTGCTCGACCAAACTGCACACAACAGAGAGCACATCTGTGAGATTTGAGCAAATTTAACACTAAACTAACACGAACTTGCATCGAATCGAGGCGGTCCAATTCACAGCTCTACCCACAGATCTCAGCGAACGGCATGACAGAACAATTTTGCTTGTGTTCTTCTACGGCGAATTCGCGTCAAAGATTCGAATTTGCTTCGACCGCAAGCATCCAATTGTGCCACGAAGTGGTCAAGATCCGAGGTCCGCATAAAGGACCGAACCGGAGGGTGTCAATTGGACGAAGAAAACGCAGCAGAAACACACACGCATCGAAACAGCACGGCACAAATCGAGGCGGATCAAGAAGAGCAAGGCCGCACCAGGAACTGCAGAAAGAAACAACCAAAACCGCGAAAAATACTCACCAATTCGGCCGCAACTCTTCCGACCGCCCCACCCCAGATTTGCCGCAACCAAAGCCTCGCACTAATCCACAGTTATTCGTATTCGTTGGAGCTAATCTTCGGGGGATTAGAGCTTGCGGCGAGGAGGGGGGCGAGGGATGGGGGAGGAGAGTAGGAGACGAATGGAGAAATTGTATAGTACTGAGGGGAGAAAAAAAACAATTAAATAGTGTCTCGCTAGTGTTTTAATATTGCGGCAGCGACAAGAAATTGGTTTGCAGAAACTTTGATGAACGCCCGCCGTCGGATTGAGAGGCCCAACGGTGCCGAGAAATCTGGTGAGAATTATTGTCTTCGATGAGGGGAAGCAGGTGGCCGGTACTAGCGGCGGGAGATGTAAACGCTGTGCGTCCCCAAGGTGTGCCTACGTCAAATTTTGCTTATTTATGTGACCCATTTTTTTTGCCTATTATATCCGTATGACCCAAGTTCACAACCCGAGAATACTTTGTGCAAAGGAGCGCAAAATTGCGGAGAAACTCAGATAAGGTTCTACTCCCTCCGTTCTAAATTACTCGTCACAGAAATGGATGTATCTAAAACTAAAATACATCTAGATACATCCATACCCACGACAAATAAATCGGAACGGAGGGAGTACGACTGTTTTGGTTCGTTTCAGTGTTTGTAGTCATCGTTAGATGATAATGTAATTTATGTTACTTCTGGTGTTCTTTATATTGTCCGTACAATTGATGAATAGACCGGAAGTTTTTCCTGCAAAAAATAAAAATACTATGGACACTTTTAGCAAGCAATTGATTCCATTTACCAATGGTGTTTCTATGTTAGTTTTTCATCTCGTGAATATATTGTGGTGTTACATGTTTCCTTGAACCAAAGGAGTATTGCATTTGCTAGCAGGACATATTTGAGCCATACACACACAGGAGACATCAATCCAAGAGAAGAGCAAGAAAAGAGAATGGAATAATGTGCATGAGCTAGCAGTGGAGCTGGTGCATGTGGCAGAAACGCGGCGTTGTTGTTTAAGTGCAGCCCATATTGGGTAGTGGGGGCAAACAGAAAACAGAAAAACAACTCATGCCACCAGCCGGACAGCTCAGGATCCAGCTGCGACCACAACACCATCTGCTGCTGTCGTGCTGTCTTTATTCCACCCTTCCATTTTTCTCTCTCTACTACTTGCCCTCGTGGCTGCCTCTTCTTTTCATTTTACACCTCGTGGCTTGCTGGGAAGTGTATGGATAAATCCGGGTACATATGAATCCATTTTAGAAAACACATTTTAAAATGCCAAAAAATTCTGAAAAAAAGTGTGCGCTGACATCTTCATATTCTAAGTGTGCGTGGAAAGTTTCACGAAAAAACAATTTTTTTGTAGCCTGTGCAAAAAAGACAAAATATTGCGCCGTGAAACGCTATTAGAAGCACTAAAAATTGTCTTTTTTACGAAGCCAAAATAAAAATACTTTTTTTCACAAAATTTTGTGCCATGGACATATTTTTGCGAACATGTATGCACAAAATTTTGTTTAGAATTTTTGGACATTACAAAACACGTTAAAAGTACATTTTTGAAAAACAGGTTCATATATACTCATGTGCAGGACGTGCTGACTCGTGGCTTGCTGCGTTGATCCTTCGGTCCTTTCTCTCGTCTGATCACCCTCGTTGGCCAATTTGGGTGAAGGACAAAAAAGAAAAAGGCTCTTTTCCGCTGGCTCCAAAAAAATGTTTGGCTATATAGTTATCATATAAATTATTTTGATTAAATTGAGTCTTTTTTTGAATGAAATTGAGCCAACTTCAACCACGTACTCTTTTTTTTTCGGACACCACTATTGAGTTCCCACCCAACCTTGTCTTCATCGGTGCCATCATCTCTGGCTCATTGTGTATAGTGATCGGTGGCGCTGAATTAATCATTCTATCAATCACTTCTCATGGGATCTAATAATCCTCCATCATAGCCATCTCACTCCAACTAGCTCCCTTCCAAGTTTTTTGAGGTCGCCACACTCATCATCGTCGGTTCTGCCTCACGATCATGTAAAGCCCCCCCCCCCTCCCCCCGCACACTGCTTTGATGTCATCATCATTGTCGTCTCATCGATGGCGCTTCTGCCTTGCAATCAACCTGCAGATGAGGTTGACATCAAATGTGTGTTAAAGAAAATATCATTGGATGAATATCAAACACGTGAAAAGAAGCAGTATGTTTGCTTGGATGCAAGGAAAAGAACAACAGTTTTTATCTGTTTTTCTTCTTCTTAATATTGCAATAATTTCCTTCTTCCTTGGGACGCTAACGCATATATGGGGTAACTATCAAGGATGGTCGAGGGGGGAATATGGATATATGAGATTGATATTTTCAGAAGCCTGGAGTATATAACTTTATGAAGCATATGTGGAACCACGCTGAAAACCATTGAATTTTAGGTTTGAATTATGCACTCCAAATAAAATTTATGTTCAAACTATGTATTTTTTAATAATATTTATTATGTGTTTAAATTAAGTATTATTTGTAGTAGTACCGTATGAAATCGTAGAGCATGTGTTTGCATAGATTTAAGGTTCGTAAATGGAGGTTGTGGTTCCACAGATGGTCATAAGGGGTGGCCGACTCCTGCGGCGGACATTTAGGAGGTCATATTTGTCCAGTACGAGATGCCCTGACTAGTTTGAATTTTCTTTGGCTGTTCTTTGTGTTTGTGATCTAGCGGTTACTTCTTAGCAGAAGCCAAAGCAGTTTGATGTACCCTCGATAGTGCACTACTCTGCTAGCTCATCGGCCAGGTGGTTGTAAGAACCAGCAATCTGGATATGGATATGTCTTCGGTGATAGGCGGATGATCAACCGCCATCAAGACATGTGAAATTCAAAAAAGAACACATCGAAGAAGAAAATATGCTTTAAGACTCGTGAAGGACACACGAGTCTAACCAGATGGAAAATAAGGGCACCTCCAAAGCGGGAATCGTCTGCAAACGTGTGTACCACACTGTCCAAATGCACTTTGTCATCCAATGTTGCTGCATCGGTCCTTAGACTAGTCCACTCGTTTGTTTTCCTGCAAAGCGGAAGCAAACTAGGGGCTTTGCGAAAGTCCGGACCGCCGCCACGTAGGACTACTGTTGGTGCAATGATAGGCCCCTTATGTTTTGGAGTTTGTTAAAATAAACAATATGGGACTTATGTGTTTGCTAGTGCACACAGGGTAACAGGTCCCTGAGATCACGAGGAGTTTGAGTTAAACGACAAAGGTAATCTCCCTGCGCTGCAGTGAAGGTTAGCATCGAAGACTATGATAACAAGAGTGACAAGTCAAAAATTGTTGAAGTGAAGCAATTCGTTCGGTGCTTGTCGAGGAAAATGGTTGTGTCCGAGGAGTTTGAAGACGAAGTGAAGACGTAGCATTTATTTCGTTGTTCTTCTTCTCTTTATTGAGTCATAGGACTATCATACTATTAAGAGGGGTGTAGCGTTCGAAACTTTGATTTTCTGATGCTAAACCCAAATCCTATGAAAATTGTGAGAGAAATCTCTTTGTGTTTCAAGCAAATACTTGCGAGCAAGAGACTGTGATCTTCGTCGCTGCGCGAGATTTGTCTCAGATCGAGGAGTTGGCGTTACTTGTTCCTCAAGTAATGTTGTCGTTGCTCCAAAATCCGACTGTTCTAAACGTGTCGGTTGGCCATTGGCTGGACCGCGTGTCCAAAATGGTCATTCCCCATTTGGGAAGGCTACAGCTATAAATAGCCACCCCGCGTTGGCTTTGTCCGGTGGCTGCTCCTTTTGATTCTGAGAAGATTGTTGAGCAACCCCCTCTCTGAGCCATTTGAGTTTAAAATCTACCGAGAGAAAACCCCTAGAGCCAAAGAATTAGATAGTGGTTCAGCATCACTCGAATCTAAGTCAAGTACGCTCCGCCTATTACTCCTGAGAGCTGCAAACTCTCTAGACGGTTAGGTGTCAATTTCTTTAGAGACCAAGAGTGATTGTAGTTCTCGAAGAAGAAGTCTGTAAAGGTTCGGAGATCTCCTTAAAGTATCTACCACGAGTGATCGGCATTGGTTGACGAACCAATTGTCGAGGAGAATAGGGTGAAGAGAGTTTATCTTCCGTGTTAAGTCACAAACCCTCCAACCATACGTAGTCCTTGTGTAGAAGGACGAACTGGTCGAACAAATACCCTGTCGCCATCAAGCATCATTGGTTACCTCTGCTACCCATGTTTACATTCGATATGTTTGCGTTCATGTGATTTGTCTCGATTCATGGTTTAGTTCTCATTCGGTACTTAATTTAGCTCGCTGTAGTTTGTTTTTCATTCGCTCCACTGCTGCGTTCCGAGAGTTTTGAGATTTCCGAAGAAATTTGAAAACTCACATTCACCCCCTCTGCTAGACATACTTCGTTCCTACAATTGGTATCAGAGAGAGGTACTCCTTGACTCTGCTCATTTTGGTCTAACAACCTTGAAGTTTAAGTATATCTTCAGTGAGCTACAAGTCGCATCTCAAGATTCCCATATTTGATGGGACAGATTATCCCTTCTAGAAGGAGAAGATGAAGATCCGTCTCTGAGCCATTGACGATGACATGTGGAATGTGGTGCAGTTTGGATTCACGATTGAAACACCTCAAGCCCCCACTGATGCTAAAGATGAAATTGGTGGCAATATCTCTCGTGCTCAACTTATTCGCTATCGACAGTGTGAAACCACGAAGGAATTGTGGGACATTCTCGAGAAGATAAACGAGGGTGTTTCAACTCAGAAAGAAGCTCACATGGATACTCTTCAAGCAAAGTTCAGTCGGCTCAAGCGCATTGGAAATGAAAGCTGTCAGCAAACCTTCGATCATCTGAGTGACATCGCAAATGAGCTACAAGGTCTCAGCGCCAAAGACATCACTGACCATGAAGTTGTGAAGAAGCTGCTTCGATCACTTGACAGTTCATTCGACACACTTGTTCTGATGATCGGGGAACGAGCTGACTTCAAAGATCTCGACTCTGCTGATATCATGGAGAGGCTAAACACCCACGAAGAACAAGAAGAAGAGAAGATAGATCTATATGGTTAAAGGCATCGCAAAAATCATGCTCTCAAGGCTATGGATGATTCTTCCTTCGAACTCGGTCTTCCGTTCTTCTCGGTCTTCCAAGCTAGGGTATGTGCAGTGCAAACTCGGTCTTCCGTTCTTCTCGTTCGAGTTCATCCGTGGTTAAAATTTCCCATTTTTACCGCATATCTTAGATCTTTACTACTTAGGTATCTTGTGTGGATGTGGTTTGTAGTTGTCCCTCACATCCGATTTTTTTCAGATCTAGGGTTTGTGTTATGTCTCGTACGAATGGAATGCATAGCATGCTGACTAGTATATTCTTTGGACCCACTAGTTCGTCCTATGCATTTCCTTCTTTCGAAACATTTCTCAAAGTCTGCATCTAATCCTTCATCAAAACGTTTTCGTTCAGAAAATCTTCGTTGTGAGCATTTATAACCCTGTCCCCATTCTTTCTCGCATCTATTCTTATTCACAGGTGTATGCCATATGTTGAAGATTCTGCTCGACCAATGAGCATGACAGATGGATAAGATTTTCTTTTGGGTACAGGAGATGAGTCTAAAGCACTGAATGCAAAGGGCCAAATGGTAGGCCCGGCAATAGGCAAAACAAAAAGAAATGCGCCAAGTGCTGACGATCAAGAAGAAGAAGCTCCGAAGAAAAGGAAGGGTGGCAGACAACCATACGCAAATTTAGCTCAATACATTTCTCATGAGAACTACAACACTGTTCCGGGAGAATCAAAACGAGAAAGAGACAAGCGTCTACAAAGGATTCGACGCCATTGGGTGCGCAAGTGGTTCCACTATGAAATGATTCATCCTCAATTTGCAAAGAACTTTGCCTTTCATCCTCCATGGGGTGACTGCCGTGAAATTGGTCTCATTCATGTGGGTGATCCCCAGGAGAGACCGCCGCCGTCACCAACTGTTGATAAGTCCTCCCTTCGCACTCCCGAATCCTATCGTGATGAGCTGGCTAAACGTCAGAAAAATGCTGAAAAGAGAATCAAGAAGGCAGAAAAGGAAAGAGCTCGTGAAGAAGAAAACTGTTATCTTCTCAAAGATGGCGTTGAGAAGAAAAAGGCCAAAGGAAAATCAGAAGGCCGTTCTAACCGTAAACATGATCCCAGCTCTGTTGCTTTGAAGAAAAAGAGCACACCGAAGAAGAGACCGGCTGAACCAACCGACAGAAATGCTGAAAGCAATTCATTCGATCAAGATGATCCACCGCCAACAAGAGAGGAAGTTGATGCTACTCTCAGTGAGCTAGTGAACATCACAACTTCTACGATGTTGCTTGATCTTCGGGCTCGTACAACTCCAATAGCACCTCCAAAGAAAGCTCGTAAAACTCCACTGACCACAGTCACCATTGTGGATACAACTCCTCATCCCGAGGCTATAAACATGCAAGATTTGGTAGTTGAAGCTCCTATTGGCACAACCAAGCTAGGAAAACCAATTGCAAAGATAAAGTTGAAGAAAATTAAGGCTCCAACCACTAAGCAAACAACTCCTCAAGATGGTGCACCGAAGGAAAAGGCAGCTCAGTTTGCTCCTACCTTGACACAACCTTTGGCGTCTATGCCTCCATCCAAGCAAATTCCAGTGCAAACTGCTCCGGTTGCATAGGCTAATGTTCCATCTAATGATCCACATTATGACAATCATGTTTTCATCATGGAGCAGCTTGACAGGTTCGTGGAAAACCCGTTTTTGATGGTGAAGTGGCATCTTTGCCAATCCCTTCTAAAGTTATTACCCAAGAGTCAGATGTTGTTCGAGACATGAGACAAGATTATGTTGAAATTAACAACCTCACTGCCAAACTCAATGGCCTTGATGGTCGAATGAATACTGCAACTTCCAAGTTTGTCATCAAACAACTTGAAGAACCTTACATGGATATCAATCGGGCTTTGAATATCCTCCGCAGCAGAATATTGGGCTTTCACTCGACTCTTGATGATATTGTTCGAAAGATCTGTCTTGAGCATCAAGCACAAGCCACTAGCTATAATGATCTTGTCAATGGACACATTGATCAAACTGCTCAGCAGACATAGAAGAAGCGGAAGAAAACTACGAAGAAAAATGCTCCTCCCACTTCGACAGAAATGTCAACTGATCATGTTTGTTGACATATAATTGTATTTCCTAGTCTCTTCCGTCAGATCGGTCTTTTGGTTGCATTGGCTATAGCATGAATTCAATATGGTATCGGATCCAAGAGGTCTTGAGTTCAACACCCGGCTGGCGCAATTAAATTGCAACCCACTTTTAGTCCATGTTTAGGCCATAGGAAGCCACACGTGAGGGGGAGTGTTGACATATAATTGTATTGCCTAGTCTCTTCCATCGGATTGGTCTTTTGGTTGCATTGGCTAGAGCATGAATTCAATAATGTTGAAGCTCAGTCTCGGAAAGAAAAATGTCTTGAGCCAACAATTCCCTTGCAACCCACGGTTCAAGTCACTGATGCACCTCCCTTGCCAAGACCAACTGAACCAGTGCCTGTGGCCTCCCCTGTTAGAGCTGATATTCCAACACAACGCGTTGTTTCCGAAGAAGGTGAAATCCCTCACTCTGAACATCAAGCTTCGCCCACTCATGAACCATTGAATGATTCGGCTCCTCCAACTGATCAGCAACAACAGATTCTCGAGGATCAACCGCAACCACCTCCAGTGGCTATCGAAAAGGAATATGCTTCGTTGCCCCCTCCTTCTGCAGTCCAACTGTTGTGCCATATGCTCCATCAGATCGGTCTTTTGGTTGCATTGGCTGGAGCATGAATTCAATAATGTTGAAGCTCAGTCTCAGAAAGAAAAATGTCTTGAGCCAACAATTCCCTTGCGACCCACGGTTCAAGTCACTGATGCACCTCCCTTGCCAAGGCCAACTGAACCAGTGCCTGTGGCCTCCCCTGTTAGAGTTGATATTCCAACACAACGCGTTGTTTCCGAAGAAGGTGAAATCCCTCACTCCGAACATCAAGCTTCGCCCGCTCATGAACCATCGAATGATTCGGCTCCTCCAACTGATCAGCAACAACAGATTCTCGAGGATCAACCATAACCACCTCCAGTGGCTATCGAAAAGGAATATGCTCTGTTGCCCCCTCCTTCTGCAGTCCAACTATTGTGCCATATGCTCCATCACCACTGCATTTGACAAGCGACACAACACAAAGAATTTCAGATGTTGGTCTGTCTGCAGTTAGATCGGTTTCTGCTCATCATACAAACTTCATAGTTTATGGAGATGAAGTGATTTCAGTCGAAGATGAACTCAAATATCCATATCCTCGTGAGCAACTGCCCTTGTTCTCAATAGGTGTTGGCATCAAAGGGTCGCTTTTCAATTGGAACACTCATCCCCAATTCTTTCAAGAAAGTTCGTATAAAAGGCCTCGCACTTCTGAATCTCCTCATTTCTGGACTTAAGAACATGCCATCTTTTATTCTCGGATTCTCTATGATAATCGAAAGATATTTCCTCATGAGTTCCCGAACATTTCAGCTATGAAGAGCATTGGCTGTTTTAATCAAGTACTGTAAGATCTGGAAGATTTTTACCTCACCAATGTCCTTGCATTCGAGCATCCATGGAATAGAGAAATCATTCTTCAATTCTATGCCATGTTGTACATCTCTGGTGATGAATCTGATAGTTATAAGTGGATCATGGAATGGATGACCGAAGGGAAATGCATAAAATGCACTTCACCAGACTTTGTCTCACATTTTCATTTCCCACGGTTCGAGCATGGCAAAACTGAGATTCGAGTACACAACATTGAAGTCATTTTAGATGAAATCTTTTGCTGCACCATGCATGGACAAATAAAAGATTCGTGACTACAATGGTCCTCCCTTGCCCAAGAATTTGACATTTGAGAATCAGACTCTATACCATTTGCTCACCTACACCATCTGCCCTCTGGCCGGAATGAATATCGACAATGTTATCTCTGATGTTCTTCGAAACACCATCCATGCAATCTCCGAAGGATATGTCTTTGATGTCGAGGACATGTTTTTGCGTATCTTGAGGGATTCTGCTCAGCATCCAAAGTGCATCAAAATTTATGCGCCATGGATTCAAAAAGTGGTTGATCATGCAATGCGCATAGAATATTTGGCAAAAGTTAGTCACAAAAGCTTCATTCCTCCCGTGCGTGATACGTTGCGAGTTATGGAAGATTATTCTTTGGGTAAAGTACCCGTGTCTAGCCCTCAAGATTATCACAATACATTCGTGTTGGGGAATGTTGCATGGAAAACAAAAATATTTCTACGCAGACGCAATGATCCATCGATGGAGATGCATAGCAACAAGAGGAGAGAGAGTGTCTACATACCCTCACAGACCCTAAGCGGAAGCTTTTCACAACATGGTTGATGTAGTCGAACTTCTTCGCACTTCAACCGATCAAGTACCGAACGCACGACACCTCCATGTTCTGTACGCATTCAGCTCGGTGACGTCCTCCGCCTTCTTGATCCAGCAAGACGGCGAGGTAGTAGATGAGTTCTGGCAGCATGACGGTGCGGTGACGGTGATGGTGAAGTGATCTCTGCAGGGCTTCGCCTAAGCACTACGAAAATATGACCGAGGGTGTAGACAGTGGAGGGGGGGCGCCGCACACAGCTATGTAATTGTCTGGGCTGTGCTAGGCACCCCCTCCTACACACACAAACACACACACACAAATATATATATATATATATATAGGTGGGAGGGAGGGAGGAGCAGCCAAAGGAGGCGCCCAAGTAGGATGAATCCTACTTGGTGTCCCTCCCAAGCTGTGCCCCCTGCCTTATGTAGGTGCGGGGGAAAGGCAGGGGAGGGTGGCACCCCCTTTCCTTTCTCCCATGAGAGGGAAAGGCGGGAGGGGCTAGCCCTCCCCCTTTCCTTCCCTAGGGCTGGCCGACTAGGGAGAGGGGCGCACCATCCCCCTGTGGGCTGGTCTGTCCCTCCCTTGGCCCATTAAGCCCATATCACCTTCGGGGGGGGGGGGTCTGGAACCCCTTCCGGTGACCCTATGGCTACCCGGTGCATCCAGAAACCCTTCCGGTGTCTGAATACCATCGTACTATATACCAATATTTACTTCTCGACCATTTCGAGACTCCTCTTCATGTCTGTGATATCATCCGGGACTTCGAACAACATTCGGTCACCAAATCATATAACTCATATAAGACTATATTGTCAACGAACGTTAAGCGTGCGAACCCTATGGGTTTGAGAACTATTTAGACATGACCGAGACACCTCTTCGGTCAATAACCAATAGCGGAACCTGGATGCCCATATTGGCTACTACATATTCTATGAAGATCTTTATCGGTCTAACCGTTATGACAACATACCTAATTCCCTTTGTCCATCGGTATGTTACTTGCCTGAGATTCGATCGTTGGTATCTTCATACCTAGTTTAATCTCGTTACCGGCAAGTCTCTTTACTCGTTCCATAATACATCACCTCGTGACTAACTCCTTAGTTATTTGCTTGCAAGCTTTATGATGTGTATTACCGAGAGGGCCCAGAGATACCTCTCCGATACTCGGAGTGACAAATCCTAATCTCAATCTATGCCAAATCAATAAACACCTTTGGAGATACCTGTAGAGCATCTTTATGATCACCCAGTTAGGTTGTGATGTTTTATAGAACACAAGCTATTCCCCCGGTATCCGAGAGTTGCATAATCTCATAATCAAAGGAATATGTATTTGACATGAAGAAAGCAATAGCAATAAAACTGAATGATCATTATGCTATGCTAACGGACAGGTCTTGTCCATCACATCATTCTCCTAATGATGTGATCCCGTTATCAATTGACAACACATGTCTATGGTTAGGAAACCTTAACCATCTTTGATCAATGAGCTAGTCTAGTAGAGGCTTACTAGGGACACAGTATTTGTTTATGTATTCACACATGTATTTAAGTTTCCAATAAATAAAATTCTAGCATGAATAATAAACCTTTATCATGAATAAGGAAATATAAAATAACAACTTTATTATTGCCTCTAGGGCATATTTCCTTCAATTCGATGGGCCACGGCTGCATTAGCCTGATCGACATATATCTCATCAACCTCCTTCGCACCTCGAAGTGAGCTTGCGCACACAACATTTGGTGTTGCGGCATATGGCCGAAGATCGCCGAGAGAAAGAACATCTTGTTGTCGAGCTAAATGCCATCAATAACCGAACCAAAGTAGTGCATATGGTTGCAACTGAGATTAAGAAGCGCCTCTGGAAATTGCTTCGAAAGTTCTTCTCCAAGAAACAACTCTTGGCCAACAATCTCAAAGAACTTTATGACTATATTGACCAAGGTTTTTCTGCTGAAGACTTTCAAGATCACACCACTCCTCCTCTGCCAGCTCGTGAGCCAACAACTGATATGCTTCGGTTTAAGCTGTGAAAATTGCTCGATGAAACAGAAGCTACTTCACTGGCAGAGAAACCAGCTGAAGGAAATGTGCTATCTCGTATGACTCAAGTGTCTAATCCAGATGTGCCTTCATCCTCTCAGCCTCATGCTGCCATTCCTGACGGAAAATCTACTGCCGCTGACAATGAAGATCTTCCGGTTACTTTTGAATTAGAAACCTCCTCGGACATTTCTTCTAGCGACACCACTGAGTGAATCAAGTTCACCGCTTTTGCACTCATGTTCTTCGTCATCTTTTGACACTAGTTTACAGAAGGGGGATAATTACATCGAGTTTCAATAGATTTTCTCTCTATGGTTATTTGGTTTGGTTTGGCGAGAGATTTGAAACTTATGCCTTAAAGACTATATGCTCTCTAATGGAAACTTCTGTGCTGTAATGTTAATAACCCCGGCTGCTACACTATTTCTCTCGAAGCATCTGTTTTGCAGGTGGAATTATTATCAGAAGTTATGATTGATTGCACTACAATCTTGATGGATTATATATCATCAGTACGACACTCGAATGATTGAAATTTCCTCTATATACTTCAATGAACTGCAGAGAATTTTATCTCATATCAGTTACCCTGCATACATCTAGGGGGAGTATATTTCATCGTCGAGCCAAGTAACACTAATTCACTCTTACTCGAATTACTTTTCACTTATCTATATTCACTTCGATGATTATTTGTTTGTCAAAAACCGCCCAAAAAGGGGAGATTGCTGGTGCAATGATAGGCCCCTTATATTTTGGAGTTTGTTGACATAAACAGTATGGGACTTATGTGTTTGATAGTGCACACAAAGTAACAGGTCCCTGAGATCACGAGGAGTTTGAGTTAAACGACAAAGGTAATCTCCCCGCACTGCAGCGAAGGTTATCATCAAAGACTATGATAACAAGAGTGACCCCTCAAAAATTGCTGAAGTGGAGCAATTCGTTCGGTGCTTGTCCGAGGAAAATGACTGCGCCTGAGGAATTTGAAGACGAAGTGAAGATGTAGCATTTATTTCGTTGTTCTTCTTCTCTTTATTGAGTCATAGGACTACCGTACTATTAAGAGGGGTGTGGCGTTCGAAGCTTTGATTTTCTGATGCTAAACCCAAAACCTATGAAAGTTGTGAGAGAAATCTCTTTGTGTTCTGAGCAAATACTTGCCAGCAAGAGACTGTGATCTTCTTCGCCGCGAGAGATTTGTCTCAGACCGAGGAGTTAGCATTACTTGTTCCTCAAGTAATGTTACCGTTGCTCCAAAATCCGACCGTTGTAAACGTGTTAGTTGGCCATTGGCTGGACCGTGTGTCCAAAATGGTCATTTCCCATCCAGGAAGGTTGCAGCTATAAATAGCCACCCCGCACCAGGTTTGTTTGGTGGCTGCTCCGTTTGATTTTGATAAGATTGTTGAGCAACCCCCTCTCTGAGCGATTTGAGTTTAAAGAAAACCCCTAGTGCTGAATAATTAGATAGTGGTTCATCATCACTCGAATCTAAATCTAGTACGCTCCGCCTATTACTCTTGAGAGCCGCAAACTCTCTAGATGGTTAGGTGTCAATTTCTTCAGAGACCAAGAGTGATTGTGGTTCTCAAAGAAGAAGTCTGTAAAGTGATACGTCTCCAACGTATCTATAATTTTTGATTGTTCCATGCTGTTATATTATCATTCTTCGATGTTTTACAATCATTTTATAGCAACTTTATATCATTTTTTTGGACTAACCTATTGACCCAGTGCCCAATGCCAGTTGTTGTTTCTTGCTTGTTTTTTACATCGCAGAAAATCAATATCAAACAGAGTTCAAACACTGCAAAACTTTTTGGAGAATTTTTATGGACCAGAACACCCAGGATGGGCCAGAGCAGCACCTGCGGGGTGCCTCGAGGGGGGCACAACCCACCAGGGCGCGCCTGGGCCCCCAAGCGCGCCCAGGTGGGCTGTGCCCACCTCGGTGGCCTCCCGCACCTCCTCTTTACCCTATAAATTCCCAAAAAATTTAGAAACCCTCGGGGTTAACCTCGATCAGAAGTTCCGCCGCCGCAAGGCTCTGTAGCCACCGAAAACCAATCTAGACCCGTTCCGGCACCCTGCCGGAGGGGGGAATCATCTCCGGTGGCCATCTTCATCATCCTGGCGGCCACCACGATGTGGAGGGAGTAGTCCACCCTCGGGGCTGAGGGTTTGTACCAATAGCCATGTGTTTAACCTCTCTCTCTCTATCGTGTTCTTGAGATGTCACGATCTTGATGTATCACGGGCTTTGTTAATATAGTCGGATCATATGGTGTTTTCCCCTCTCTATCTTGTTGTGATGAATCGAGTTTTTCCCTTTGAGATTTTGTTGTTATCGGATTGAATACTTTTATGGATTTGAGAACACTTGATATATGTCTTGCAATTGAATACTCATGGTGACAATGGGGTATTGTATTGATTCACTTGATATATGTTTTGGCACTCAACTCGCAGATTCCTGAGGTGACATTGGGGTAATCTATGCATACGGGTTGATGCACGTTCTTGTGTTTGTTTATCCGGTAGAAATCTTGGGGCACTCTTTGAAGTTCTTTGTGTTGGATTGAATATTATGAATCTGAATTTGCTTTGGTGTTATTTTAGTACGAACTCTTGGTTAGATCGATCGAAAAAAATAGCTTCGTATTATTTTAGTACGAACTCTAGGATAGATTGATCGGAAAGAATAGCTTTGAGGTGGCTTCATACCCTACAAACAATTCCGTCTTATGTTTTCGACTAGATATGAACTTTGGAGTGATTCTTCGTTGCACGTTGAGGGATGGTTATATGATCCAATTATATTAGCATTGTTGAGAGGTTGCACTAGTGAAAGTACGGACCCTAGGCCTCATTTTAAAGCATTACAATACCGTTTTTGTGCCCATTTACTATTTGCTACCTTGTTGTTTTTATTTATTCAGATTATAAAAATATATTTCTACCATCCATATTACACTTTTATCACCATCTCTTCGCCGAACTAGTGCACCTATACAATTTGCCATTGCATTGGGTGTGTTGGGGACACAAGAGATTTCTTGTATTTGGTTGCAGGGTTGTTTGAGAGAGACCATCTTAATCCTACACCTCCCATGGATTGATAAACCTTAGTTCATCCACTTGAGGGAAAATTGCTACTGTCCTACAAAACTCTGCGCTTGGAGGCCCAACACGAGTCTACAAGAATAAAGTTGCATAGTAGACATCAAGCTCTTTTCTGGCACCATTGTCGGGAGGTGAGTGCTTGAAGGTATATCTTTAGATCTTGCAATCGAATCTTTTAGTTTCTTGTTTATCACTAGTTTGGTTTATAAAAAGAAAACAAAAAATGGAATTGAGGTTGCATCATATTATTGGTCATCTTTATAATATCTTTCTTGAAAATGATGGATCAGAAAATTGTGCTAAATTGTTAGAAGAAGAAGTCAATAAATTTTTTTGCACAAAATATTTGAATGATGAGCATGCTTGCAATGTTGTTAGTATGAATTCTTTGAATATCCATGATGCTAATGATATGCAAAGCCATAAGCTTAGGGATGCTATATTTGATGAATATGATATTTTTAGTCCCCAAAGTTTTGATGAGAAAATTTATTATGATGATTGCATGCCTGCTATTTATGATGATTACATTGATGAAAGTGGATTTGGAGAGGTTGTGACTTTATTTAGTGATGGATCCACCATTTTGGATGAGGCTTCAATTGACTATGATAACAAAGTTGCTATCTATGATGATTATGGTGATGACATGTATGCTATAAAGAATAATGATAATCATGAAACTTGTCATCATGATTTTAATTTTCACTCTCATGATAGTTATTTTGTTGAGTTTGCTCCCAGTACTATTTATGAGAAGAAATTTTCTTATGTGGAGAGTAATAAGTTTTCTATGCTTTTGTGTCATGAAAAGAATGCTTTATGTGATGGTTATATTGTTGAATTTCTTCATAATTCGACTAAAAATTATTATGGGGGAGGAACTTATGCTTGCAGGAATTGCAATAATATCAAGTTTCCTCTCTATGTGTTGAAAATCTTGAAGTTGTGCTTGTTTTGCCTTCCTATGCTAGTTGATTCTTGTTCCCATAAATTGTTTAATCACAAAATCCCTATGCATAGGAAGTGGGTTAGACTTAAATTTGCTTGCCATGTGCTTCATGATGCTCTCTTTCTGTTTCAATTCTTATCTTTTATGCGAGCACCATTGAAATCATCATGCCTAGCTAAAAGGCATTAAAGAAAAGCGCTTGTTGGGAGACAACCCAACACTTTTACCTACTATTTTTATGTGTTCACATGATTATGCTACTATAGTAATCATGTTTTATTGCTTTCGTTTCGTTTCAATAAAGTGCCAAGTTAGACCTTTGGAATGGCTTACAATGATAGTTGATTTGATCTTGTTAAAAAAAGAAACTTTTGCACTCAGGAAAACAATTCTAATTTTTAACAGAAGTGTGATAAAATGCTTATTATTTTTGAAAAAGATTAATAGACAAATTTCCCAGGTTTTCCTATTTTTTCAGGATTCTTGGAGTAGCAGATGTATGGTTGGAGTACATATTACTACAGACTATTCTGTTTTTGACAGATTCTGTTTTCAATGCATAGTTTGCTTGTTTTCTAGTTTCCATGGATTATATTGCTCAATATAAATTGTGGAAATGATATGCTACAGTAGGGATTGTGTGATAACAATTATGAATCTTGTCTTTGACAGCACCAAAAGTGAAATGGTTTGCTCTTTATCATACTAATGTATCTCACAAAGCTCCGTTAAGTTTTGTGTGATTGAAGTTTTCAAGTTTTGGGTGAGATGTCGATATGAGGAGAATAAGGAGTGAAAAGACCCTAAGCTTGGGGATGCACAAGGCACCCCAAGTTAATATCTAAGGAATATCCAAGCAACTAAGCTTGGGGATGCCCCGAAGGCTTCCCCTCTTTCGTCTCCAACATTATCGATAACCTCACTTCGAGCTATGTTTTCATTCATCACATGATATGTGTTTTGCTTGGAGCATCATTTTATTTTGTTAGGATTTGCTTGCTGTTATTTATAATAATATTTTGCATCTTTTATTTCAATAAAAATGTCAAGCATAGCCTTTACTATGCTTATTTTACAAGTCTACATGTTGCTGTTTGAAAACAGAAAGTTTACCGCTGTTGCAAAAATTCCCTAGAAAAGTAAGAATGTGATAAAATTTTGATTTTTTTGTAAAATACGCTCTGATAAATTTTCTACAGTGTGGTAAATTTTCATAACTTTTGAAGTTAAGGAAGTATTGGTACTCTTGCATTCTTTACAAACTATACTGTTTTGGCAGATTGCTGTTATGTTTGCATATGTTCGCTTTTAATGATTCTATTTGAGGATAGGAGTATTAAATATGCATAGGCATTTAGTATGCAATGTTAAATAATAATTTCATGATTTGCTACAGTAGAGAATGATAAGGTTTTTGCATTAGTTTATACTAACTTATCTGACGAGTTCTTGTTGAGTTTTGTGTGGATGAAGCTTTCCAGATTTAGGAAAACCGTGATATGAGAAGAATTAAGGAGACACAAAAGCTCAAGCTTGGGGATGCCCAAGGCATCCCAAGATAATATTTCAAGAAGTCTCAAGCATCTAAGCTTGGGGATGCCACGATAGGCATCCCACCTTTCTTCTTCAACAATTATCTGTTAGTATCAGTTGAGCCTAAGTTTTTGCTTCTTCACATGATGTGTGATATTCTTAGAATGCCATTTTGTTTTGTTTTGCTTGCTGTTTTAATAAAATACTTAGATCTTAAAGTTTTTAAATAAATTAGAGTCCTCAAATAGTTTCCAGGGAGGCTAAGTAAACGGCATTCACATCCCGTTAATGAAGCTCTTTTCTATGAAATTGTTCTAGTGCTTCACTTATATCTTTTTGAGCACGGTGTGCTTTAGTATTTTTGAAGAAATTATCTCTTGCTTCACTTAAATTAATTTTAGAGAAATACATATTATGCTCATGATCTTCACTTATGTTTGTTTGAGCTTATCAAAAGCAACACATGAAAATTAGTCCCGAAGTGATAGATATCCAAGAAGGATATAATAAAAACTTTCATGAAGATCATTGGACAAAATAAACTTGATTCCTTGTAACAGTTTTGAGATATGATGACGTGATATGTGAGTCATGTTGATGAATAATTGTGCTTTAGTAATAATATTTGTGTTAAGGTTTGTGATTCCCTATGCAAGCACGGAAGTCAATAGTTGTGCAATGAAATTACATCCTACTTGTGGTGCATTATTCGGTGTTAATTATGCTCAATGCTCACTTATGAGATTATTCGTTTCTTGGTTGGTCGCTTCTCAATCTTTTGCTAGCCTTCATTTTGCACTAAGTATGATCACTACTTGTGCATCCAAAATCCTTTAAACCAGTTTTACCAAATGAGTCCACCATACCTACCAATATGCGGTATTCTTTTGCCGTTCTAAGCAAATTTGTATGTGCCATCTCTAATTTTCAAAATAAATTTCTCTTTTGTGTGCTCATACCGCTCGCAAGGCGGTGAGGGTGGCCAATATTTTCCATGCTAGATGTGTTATTCTCACGATGAGTGTTTATTCAAATGTCATTGCACGAGAGTAAGACAAAGGTATTAGGGATTGATACATCTCCAATGTATCTATAATTTTTGATTGTTCCATGTTGTTATATTATCAATCTTGGATGTTTTATATCATTTTATAGTCATTTCATATCATTTTTTGGTACTAACCTATTGACATAGTGCCAAGTGCGAGTTGCTATTTTTTCCATGGTTTTTACATCGCAGAAAATCAATATCAAACGGAGTCCAAATGCCACGAAACTTTACGGAGAATTTTTATGGGCCAGAAGGAACACAACGGGCCCTGGCTGTGCCTGGGGGTGCCCCGAGGGGGGCACAACCCACCAGGGCGCGCCAGGAGGCCTAGGCGCACCCTGCTGGGTTGTGCCCACCTCGCGTGCCCCCCAGACCGCCTCTTTGCTCTATAAATACCCCAATATTTCCAAAACCCTAGGAGAGTCGACGAAATATTGATCCAGCCGCCGCAGAGTCCAGGACCACCAGATCCAATCTAGACACCATCTCAGATGGGGTTCACCACCTCCATTGGTGCCTCTCCTATGAAGCATGAGTAGTTCTTTGTAGACCTTCGGGTCCGTAGTTAGTAGCTAGATGGCTTCCTCTCTCTCTCTTGATTCTCAATACAATGGTCTCTTGGAGATCCATGTGATGTAACTTTTTTGCGTTGTGTTTGTTGGGATCGATGAACTTTGAGTTTATGATCAGATCTATCTTGTTATATCCATGAAAGTATTTGAGTTTCTTTGATATCTTTTATGCATGATTGCTTATAGCCTCATATTTCTTCTCTGATATTTGGGTTTTGTTTGGCCTACTTGATCTATTTATCTTGCAATGGGAAGAGGTGCTTTGTAGTGGGTTCGTGTTGGAGAACGTAGTAGAATTTTAAAATTTTCTATGCATCACCAAGATCAATCTATGGAGTCATCTAGAAACGAGGGAGAGAGGAGTGCATCTACATACCCTTGTAGATCGCGAGCGGAAGCGTTCAAGAGAACGGGGTTGATGGAGTCGTACTCGTCGTGATCCAAATCACTGATGACCTAGTGTCGAACGGACGGCACCTCCGTGTTCAACACACGTACGGTTGGGAAGACGTCTCCTCCAACTTGATCCATCAAGGGTAAAGGAGAGGTTGATGGAGATCCAGCAGCACGACGACGTGGTGGTGGAAACTACGGCGATCTCGGCAGGACTTTGCCGAGCACTGCGAGAAGGAGAGGTGTCACGGGAGGGAGAGGAAGGCGCCAGGGGTTAGGGTGCGGCTGCCCTCCCCCCAGTATTTATAGGACCCCTAGGGGGGCGCCGGCCCTAGGAGACGCCATCTCCAAGGGGGGGGGCCAAGGGGGGTGGAGTGCCCCCCAAGCCAAGTGGGGCGCCCCCACCCCTAGGGTTTCCAACCCTAGGCGCAGGGGAGGCCCATGGGGGGGGCGCACCAGCCCATCTGGGGCTGGTTCCCCTCACACTTCAGCCCATGGGGCCCTCCGGGATAGGTGGCCCCACCCGATGGACCCCCGGGACCCTTCCGGTGGTCCCCGTACAATACCGATTACCCCAAAAACCTTCCCGATGGCCGAAACTTGACTTCCTATACATAAATCTTCACCTCCGGACCATTCCGGAACTCCTCGTGACGGCCAGGATCTCATCCGGGACTCCGAACAACTTTCGGGTTACCGTATACTAATATCTCAACAACCCTAGCGTCACCGAACCTTAAGTGTGTAGACCCCACGGGTTCGGGAGACACGTAGACATGACCGAGACGACTCTCCAGTCAATAACCAACAGCGGGATCTGGATACCCATGTTGGCTCCCACATGCTCCTCGATGATCCCATCGGATGAACCATGATGTCGAGGATTCGATCAATCCCGTATGCAATTCCCTTTGTCAATCGGTACGTTACTTGCCCGAGACTCGATCGTCGGTATCCCAATACCTCGTTTAGTCTTGTTACTATCAAGTCACTTTACTCGTACCGTAATGCATGATCCCGTGATCAACCACTTGGTCACATTGAGCTCATTATGATGATACATTACCGAGTGGGCCCAGAGATACCTCTCCGTCATACGGAGTGACAAATCCCAGTCTCGATTCGTGCCAACCCAATAGACACTTTCGGAGATACCCGTAGTGTACCTTTATAGTCACCCAGTTACGTTGTGACGTTTGGTACACCCAAAGCACTCCTACGGTATCCGGGAGTTGCACATTCTCATGGTCTAAGGAAATGATACTTGACATCGGAAAAGCTATAACAAACGAACTACACGATCTTTGAGCTATGCTTAGGATTGGGTCTTGTCCATCACATCATTATCCTAATGATGTGATCCCGTTATCAATGACATCCAGTGTCCATAGTCAGGAAACCATGACTATCTTTTGATCAACGAGCTAGTCAACTAGAGGCTCACTAGGGACGTGTTGTGGTCTATGTATTGTAACACCCCGGTGTAATGATGCTACAGTAAACCCTGGGGTTAAGTTAATCTTTTTGCTAAACATGTGCCTGATCATTATTGTGTCATGTTCTTTCACATTCCAGTTGAATTCAAATTAAAATTTTGTCTGAAATTCAAAATGCTCAGACATGAAAACAAAAATGTTCATCATGTGCAGAATAATCCACAACTAATATTGGTGGTGAACCAACATTTTTGCAAAAAGGTTTGAGTGGCCTAAGCTACTTCAAACAGTGGCCTAAGAAATAAATTAAATGACTTTTTAAATTTATGAAAATGGCAAACTATTTCTAAATCCTCACAATCTTTTTTGGCAGTGCCTAATAATTCTTTGAGATTATTTTGTCCAATAGCATAATTTTGCAAAGTCAATTGTGGCAAAAGAAAAATGCAAAAGCTGCTGGAAAAGAAAAACAAAAAAAAGGAAAGAAGAAGGGGTGGGAGAGCCCCTGGCCTCCCCTTGGGCTTCGGCCCATCCCAGCAGGCCGGCCCACCTCACCAGCCTGGCCGGCCCAGCTCCCCGAAGCGCGCCCCCTTCCTGTTCCCCTGGTGCGCGCCGCTACAGGGGCGCCGTCCCCGCCGAACCACCTCGCCGTCGACGAGGAGGATAAGGTCGGCCCCTCCCCTCGACGCCTCGGCCTCCTCCCCAGCTACCCCCACTCACCTCCGCCTCTCCCACTCCCCTCCGGATTCCCCCTCGAGCACTCCCCTCTCTCGGACCCGAGCGCGCTCGCCGCCGTGCCTCGGCTGTCCTCGCGGCCACCGAGCCCCATTCGCCTCGCCATCGAGCCCATCGTCTCCGCCGCCGTCGTCTACCCAGTCCCCATCCGTGAGCGCGAGCCGGGAGCCACTACGGGGAGCGGATCGAGCAGCCCCCTTTCTCCTCTGTCGCCGGTGACCGCCGTCATCTCCGGCCACCTCTGCGCTCCTAAGCTGTCGCAGGCTTTTCGTAGCCGCCCGGTGAGCTCCTCCCTTCCTCCTTTCCTCTCCTCGTGCCGTGCCTTTCGCCGTAGCCAGCTCGCCCGCAAGCCGAGCTCCGCCGTCCGCCATTGCCGTCGTAGGGCTCGCCACCGAGCTCCTCCGCTCGAGCTAGTAGCTCCGACGAGCTCCTGGAGCGCCGTAGACCTCGCCCAGCTCCTTCGTTCGCCAAAACACGCACTGCAACGCCGATCCCGACGAGGTCCCGAACCCCACCGCCGCCTCCACTCGTCGCCGACGCAGTTCCGGTCACCCCCGCGTCCAACCGACCACACCATGCGGCGCGGCTTCGTCTTCTCGTTCGAACGCGCCAAGTCCCGGGCCAAATGACCCCCTGTGCGCGATTCCCGGCGAAGTCCGGCGAGCCCCGCCTCTGTTTTGGTCGCCGGCGGCGAAACCCCGACGCGGCCGACGTGGCACACCTGGGCCCCGCCTCTGGGTCACTGCCCGTGGGCCCCCTGGCCCCAGTTGACCACGTTGACCGTGGTCAACTGTGCTGACTGGGCACACAGTGTCTCTGACACGCGGGCCCCATCGCGTATTTTGTTAAATAAACGTTTTTTTTCTAGATAAAAATGATTAATTAAAACGTTAGTTAAATTAGTTAGTTAGTTAGTACTAACCAGTCACTGACTGCTGGGGCCCACGCCCCCTAACTAACCCTGTTAGCTTAGTTAAGCCTCTGTTAGACAGAGAGGCTGACAGGTGGGTCCCACCTGTCAGTTTGACTGGTCAGCAGAGCTGACGCAATGCTGACGTCACTACTGACGCAATAAACCTTTTCTGCTTTTAAAATAATTCAGAAATTGGTTTAAACTTTGAAAATCCGTAACTTTTAAACCGTAACTCCGATGAAAATGTTTTCTATATGAAAGTTGCTCAGAAAAATCCAACGAATCCGAATACGCGGTCCGTTCATCTGTCACATGCCCCTAGCATGCTGAACATGGAACTTTCCCCCTCCGGTCATCTGTCTGACACAGGTCCGGAACCGGGAACACCTTCCCGGTTGATTTCCCCCTTCACCTATAACGTCTAGGACCGCGTTAGAGCACGCTTAGCGCTACGTATCGTCATGTCATGCTTAGTGTTACCTCTGTTTGCTATGTATTTACTGTTTCTTCCCCCTCTTCTCTCCGGTAGACCCCGAGGCCGCTGATGCCCCGGTGATCGACTACGTCGTCGACAACGACCCCTCCTTGCCAGATCAACCAGGCAAGCCCCCCCCTTTGATCATCCCGATATCGCCCATTCCATTCTCTCATGCTTGCATTAGATTTTGCTATTGTTATTGTTTGCTCCTATTCTGATGCATAGCCTCTTTTGTAACCTGCTTATTGTTACCTTACCTGCTTATCCTAAACTGCTTAGTATAGGTTGGTTAGTGATCCATCAGTGACCCCCACCTTGTCCTTGTTGCCCCTGCTTCATCATTGAAGACCCGATCAACGGGATCGAAGACCAGGCCCCGGCACCGCACATCACTTTCCCCTTAGTTGCTCGACACTACTGGGTTACTATCGAGTGCCGAGGGTGAGACCTCTACAGCACTTCTGATGTTAACCTGTAGTGTAGCTATTCGGTCGTGGTCATCGAGGGTGATTTCCTCTTTAACCACTTCCGATACGACTCTGTCGTGCAACCCCTCAAGTGTGAACCTCGAGGGTGATTCCTCTACGTTCACCTTGATGATTACATTGAGTGGAACCCACCGAGGGTGATTCCTTGGGTTTTCCTCTTGATGTTTGGACACACGGATACTTGGACTTTACAACTGTTACTTGGAAAGTGATGTGGAGACGGGTTGACCTGGAAGGTGCCCGTGAGATAATTACGAGGCGTGGCCGGGCATTCTTAGCCCTTGCCGCAAGTCCTCGAGACGGGGCAACGGGGTCACCTCTTTCGTGAGTCTCTGCTTGTTACCGCGCGTTCCTAATCCACTACGATTTGGATATTTGATCCGAGGGGCCTCTGGCCTGATAGCACTAACCATCACGTGGGCATAGTATGGGCGTTCTGCGTCGTGTACATCAGCCGAAGCTTAATAGACGTCAGCGACGGAGCGGCGCGCGCCGGGTTGGACTGGTAAGCTCCTGCCTTTTTAGGGAGGTAGCTAGGTCTGCTCACCGGCCGCCCACGCAACGTGCAGGAGTTCCCGGGGAGATGGCCCATGACCCCTGGGGGCATAGGTTTAGTCCGGCGTGCTGGCCTCTCTATTAAGCCTAGGTCGGGTTGCGGCGTATTGTTTGGCCGAGGCCGGGCATGACCCTGGAAAGTGTGTCCGGCCGGAGTCAATCGAGCGTGGTGGGTAAGTTGGTGCACCCCTGCAGGGAAGAAAACATCTATCGATAGCCTGTCCTACGGTAACGGACACTTGGAGTTGTATCCCGATCGATACAACTAGAACTGGATACTTGTGATGAGAACTGGATGGTGATGAGGATTTGATTGTGATGATAACTGGATAGTATGGCTCTGGGATTGCTTTCTCGCAGGGAGTCGAGAAAGGATCTCTGGCCGAGGTTGATAACACTACTACCACTTTACTTTATGCTACTCTACTCCCTCTTGTTTGCTGCAAGATGGTGGTTTCCAGAAGATGCTAGTCTTCGATAGGACTAGACCTTCTCTCTATTCTGGCATTTCTGCAGCCCAGTCCACATATACAGCCTTCCTTTGATAATGTTGCATATGTAGTGTAGATCCTTGCTTGCGAGTACTTTGGATGAGTACTCACGGTTGCTTTGCTCCCCCTTTTCCCCCTTCTTTCTTCTTTCTGGTTGTTGCAACCAGATGGTGGAGTCCAGGAGCCAGATGCCACCTTTGACGACTGCTGCTACCCCGAGGGTGCCTACTACCACGTGACGGACGCCGACGACCAAGAGTAGTTAGGAGGCTCCCAGGCAGGAGGCCTTGCCTTTTCGATCGTAGATGCTTTTGTGCTAGCCTTCTTAAGGCAAACTTGTTTAACTCATGTCTGTACTCAGATATTGTTGCTTCCGCTGACTCGTTTGTTTTCAAGCTGATGTATTCGGGCCCTCGAGGCCCCTGGCTTGTAATATAAAGCTTGTATTATTTTAATTTGTGTCTAGAGTTGTGTTGTGATATCTTCCCGTGAGTCCTTGATCTTGATCGTACACATTTGCGTGTATGATTAGTGTACGATTGAATCGAGGGCGTCACAAGTTGGTATCAGAGCCGACTGCCTATAGGTAGCCCCCTTTCCAACTCCTTGGCCGAAGTTGAGTCTAGTCACTGAAAACTGTTTTACTAACTTGGCTGTGTGGCTTACGGGCCCACGTCGCCATATGGGTGGTATTAGCATCTTTTACTCCTCGTCTATACTCTGGGACTCTGAACTCTCTTCTACTCGGGTTAAATGAATTTACTAACATTAGGATCCCGTGACCACATTCACCCCGAAGTTGGATGAAGCCATAGTTATTCCTTAGAATAGCTTTTTGAGTAGTGCACACCCTGTCGTGTTGACTACGGAGTGGAATCCATCGTACCTCCTTCATTATGCATGTTTTCATCATGAATGATCCTTATCTTTGCAAATGCTCAATGCTGAACTACCCCTGTTACATGTTAGCAGGATGGTTAGACCCGCTGGTCGTGGCTGTGGTGCCAACGACCCACCACCGCCTGAATTCTTTACTGGAATGAGGCAACAGTTTGAGTTAACTCGCCAGTTCATGGAAGGAATGATGGCTCAGTTTCCTCGTCCGAACATGAATCAACATCCAACCCGAGTAACTCTGCAGGACTTCATGCGCCTCAACCCATCTATCTACCGCAGCTCAACTCAACCCCTTGATGCTGATGACTGGCTCCGCGACATCACATATGAAATGGAGTCTGCTAGTGTTGCCCCTGCCAGCTATGTCACCTTCGCATCTTTCTTTCTGAAGGGTCCTGCTGCTCAATGGTGGGACAGCCACAGGCGTACCCTACCTGCTGGAACGGTCATTACTTGGCCGGATTTCCAAGCTGCCTTCCGTGCCCGTTTCATTCCTCAGGGAACCATGGACAGGAAGAAGCGAGAGTTCCGCAACCTCACCCAAGGCAACAAGACTGTAGATGCTTATCAACGGGAATTTCTGGACTTGTCACGTTATGCTGAAGAAGACATTGCAACTGATGCTCGTAAGCAAGAAAAGTTTCGTGATGGACTTCACCCAGATATCAAGCTAGCACTGCTCATTCATGACTTTGCCGACTTCGCCACCTTGGTGAACAAGGCTATTCAGGTTGAGACTGGTCTTCAGGAACACCAGGGATCCCTCAGGCGTAGCCGTGACGCTGGCCCATCTTCGGGCCCGTCAGCGCAGAAGCGTCGGATATGGATTCCCCACAGCATGTATCGTCCAACTGCACCTACACCAAGACAGTCCTATGCTGCACCTCGTCTGCCTCCTCCACCAGAGAGGCAGCCTCTTCGAGATGTACCATCCCAAGCTCCTGCTCCCGATCCCAATGATGGTCTGTGCTTCAGATGTGGCCGCCCCGGCCACCTTGCTAAAGAGTGCACTCAGAAAAAGAGCCAGCTGGCTCTACCTTCAACTGGCCGTAACAATCAGCCCCATAACAATAATGCCAGACCTTATGGTCATGGTCAGGCTAATCATGTTGATCTGAATGAAGCTCAAGACCAGCCTGCCACTGTGATGGGTACTCTTCTTGTTAATTCAGTACCGGCTTCTGTTTTATTCGATTCAGGAGCATCACATTCATTCATGTCAGAAAATTTTGCTTACGCACATGACATTCGTTGCGAGCCCATGAACACTCTGATAGTGGTACGCACCCCTGCGGGTCAGTGTCGAACTACCATGATTGGTCGCGACGTCCCTGTAGAAATTGAAGGGTTGGAATTTCGTGTTTCTCCTATTATTCTTGATTCTGCCAATATTGACCTCATTCTGGGAATGGAATGGTTGAAAGCGCATACTGCCTCTATCGTTTGCGCCACCAAGGTCGTTCACCTCCTACATCCTTCCGATGAGATAGTAAGCTACCATGCTCAGCTTGTTCAAAACGCTGAAGCACGACTTTATGCTTTGAATGCGTTGAACGCGGCACCTCTTGAGGGAATTGAAAAGATTCCAGTCGTTCGCAACTTCCAAGACGTATTTCCAGAAGAACTTCCAGGAATACCCCCTGCCCGGGCTGTCGAGTTCGTCATCGACTTGAAACCAGGCACCGTTCCTATTGCAAAACGACCCTACAAGATGCCACCTCATGAACTCCTTGAGCTTAAGGAGGAAATCGACAAATCTCTTCACAAGGGTTTCATTCGTCCAAGTTCCTCTGCTTGGGGAGCACCTTCTCTCTTCGTCAAGAAGAAGGACGGTACGAACCGTTTGGTCCAAGACTATCGTCCTATCAACCAAGCTACAATTCAAAACAAATATCCCCTTCCTCGGATCAATGATCTGTATGATCAACTGGCTGGTTCATCGATATTCTCTAAACTCGACTTGAGGTTGGGTTACCACCAGATCCGTGTTCGTGAAGAGGATATTCCAAAGACCGCATTTGTGACTCGTTATGGTTCTTACGAGTACACCGTCATGTCATTCGGTTTAACCAATGCTCCAGCTACATTCTCTCGTCTGATGAACTATATATTCATGGATTACCTCGACAAGTTCGTCGTAGTCTATCTGGATGATATACTGGTATATTCGAAGAATAAAGAAGAACATGCTGAACATCTTCGTCTTGTTCTGGAGAAGCTTCGAGAGCATCAACTTTATGCCAAGTATTCCAAATGTGAATTCTGGTTACCCGAAGTCACCTACCTTGGTCATGTTATCTCCAAGGATGGTATTGCCGTCAACCCAGAGCGCGTTCAGGCTATTCTTGACTGGACCCCTCCGAAGACTGTCAAGCAAGTCAGAAGCTTTCTCGGACTGGCCAGCTATTGTCGCCGCTTTGTCGAGAACTTCTCCAAGATCGCCAAGCCACTGACTAATCTGCTTCACAAAGGCGTTAAGTTCGATTGGACAGACAAATGTCAGGAAAGTTTCCAGGCACTCAAGGATAAACTGACTTCTGCCCCAGTGCTTGCTCCCCCTGATTCTCGCAAGGACTTTGTCATCTATTGTGACGCTTCACGTCAAGGATTAGGCTGTGTTCTAATGCAAGAGCGCAGGGTGATTGCCTATGCCTCCCGTCAAGTGCGTCCTCACGAAGAAAACTACCCGGTTCATGACCTTGAGCTTGCAGCGGTTATCTTTGCATTGAAGCTATGGCGACAATACCTTCTCGGTAATCGTTGTGAGATCTTCACTGATCATCAGAGTCTGAAGTACCTGTTTACTCAGCCAGATCTGAACCTCCGTCAGCAGCGATGGATGGAAGCTATTGCTGACTACAACTGCGGTATATCTTATACACCTGGCAAGGCTAATGTAATGGCCGATGCCCTAAGCCGAAAGTCTTATTGCAATAATCACCAGGTCTACAAAGCTCAACCCCGCCTTTATGAAGAGCTATGCAAGCTGAACCTTCAACTAGTTCCACAGGGTTCTCTGAATAACCTTGTTTTGGAACCAACTCTTCTGAAAGCAATCAAGTCTGCTCAAGCCAAAGATGCTCATGTTGATCTGATGAAAAAGGATCTTGCCTTAGAGAAATCCAGAGATTTCTCACTTGGTGAAGATGGAACCTTATACTTCAGAGATCGCATTGTCGTACCCCGGTTCGAGCTTATGACAGAGAAGGTGATGAAAGAAGCGCATGACACCCCTCTCTCTATTCATCCGGGAAGTACCAAGATGTATCTAGACATCCGTCAGAAGTACTGGTGGTCTAAGATGAAGCAAGACATTGCTCGATATATCGAAGAATGTGACGTTTGCCGTCGCGTCAAAGCAGAACATCAAAAACCGGCTGGACTTCTACAACCGCTTCCGATTCCTGAATGGAAGTGGGATAAGATCCAAATGGACTTCGTCACTGGCCTTCCCAAGTCTCAGAAAGGTAACGATGCTATCTTTGTCGTCATCGACCAATTCTCGAAGGTTGCTCACTTTCTGCCAGTCAAGGAGACTATCACTGCTAGTCAATTGGCAACCTTGTATATCTCCCGAATTGTGTCACTCCACGGCATTCCGAAGGAGATCAGTTCAGACCGCGGCAGTATTTTCACTTCTAAGTTCTGGGATAGTTTCCAAGAGGCAATGGGAACTCATATTACCTGGAGCACTGCTTATCATCCCCAATCCCAAGGCCAAGTCGAGCGAGTCAATCAAATTCTTGAAGACATGCTTCGAGCTTGTGTTATTTCTTTCGGCAAGAAGTGGGAAGAATCTCTCCCTTATGCGGAGTTCTCTTATAACAACAGCTATCAAGCCAGCTTGAAGATGGCACCCTTTGAAGTGCTTTATGGACGTAAGTGCCGAACCCCTCTGAATTGGTCAGAAACTGGGGAACGAGCACTCATTGGTCCGGACATTATTCAACAAGCTGAAGAGCAGGTTCGCATTGTCCGGGATAATCTCAAGGCGGCCCAATCCCGCCAGAAGAGCAACTATGACCGGAAACACTGGGGTTCAACTTATCAACCTGGTGAACAAGCTTATCTGCGTGTCACTCCTTTGAGAGGCACTCATCGGTTCGGAGTCAAGGGAAAGTTAGCTCCTCGCTACATTGGTCCCTTCCGTATTCTCGCCCGTCGTGGACTGGTGGCTTATCAACTGGAGTTGCCACCTCAGTTCTCTCACGTTCATGACGTCTTCCATGTGTCGCAACTTCGTCGATGCTTCAAGGATCCGGAACGTGAAGTGGATCCGGAATTGATTGAAATTCAAGATGATCTCACATACAAGGAGCATCCGATCTGCATTCTTGAAGAAGCTGAACGTCGAACCCGCCAGAAGGTTACTAAGTTCCTCAAGGTGCAATGGTCGAATCATACTAAAGAGGAAGCCACTTGGGAACGCGAAGATAACCTCCGGGCTGAATACCCCGATCTTTTCCCTTCTACCTCTTAATTCTCGGGACGAGAATTTCTTTTAGAGGAGGAGAGTTGTAACACCCCGGTGTAATGATGCTACAGTAACCCCTGGGGTTAAGTTAATCTTTTTGCTAAACATGTGCCTGATCATTATTGTCTCATGTTCTTTCACATTCCAGTTGAATTCAAATTCAAATTTTGTCTGAAATTCAAAATGCTCAGACATGAAAACAAAAATGTTCATCATGTGCAGAATAATCCACAACTAATTTTGGTGGTGAACCAACATTTTTGCAAAAAGGTTTGAGTGGCCTAAGCTACTTCAAACAGTGGCCTAAGAAATAAATTAAATGCCTTTCTAATTTATGAAAATGGCAAACTATTTCTAAAGCCTCACAATCTTTTTTGGCAGTGCCTAATAATTCTTTGAGATTATTTTGTCCAATGGCATAATCTTTTGCAAAGTCTTTATTGGCAAAAGAAAAATGCAAAAGCTGCTGGAAAAGAAAAACAAAAAAAAGGAAAGAAGAAGGGGTGGGAGAGCCCCTGGCCTCCCCTTGGGCTTCGGCCCATCCCAGCAGGCCGGCCCACCTCACCAGCCTGGCCGGCCCAGCTCCCCGAAGCGCGCCCCCTTCCTGTTCCCCTGGTGCGCGCCGCTACAGGGGCGCCGTCCCCGCCGAACCACCTCGCCGTCGACGAGGAGGATAAGGTCGACCCCTCCCCTCGACGCCTCGGCCTCCTCCCCAGCTACCCCCACTCACCTCCGCCTCTCCCACTCCCCTCCAGATTCCCCCTCGAGCACTCCCCTCTCTCGGACCCGAGCGCGCTCGCCGCCGTGCCTCGACTGTCCTCGCGGCCACCGAGCCCCATTCGCCTCGCCATCGAGCCCATCGTCTCCGCCGCCGTCGTCTACCCAGTCCCCGTCCGTGAGCGCGAGCCGGGAGCCACTACGGGGAGCGGATCGAGCAGCCCCCTTTCTCCTCTGTCGCCGGTGACCGCCGTCATCTCCGGCCACCTCTGCGCTCCTAAGCTGTCGCAAGCTTTTCGTAGCCGCCCGGTGAGCTCCTCCCTTCCTCCTTTCCTCTCCTCGCGCCGTGCCTTTCGCCGTAGCCAGCTCGCCCGCAAGCCGAGCTCCGCCGTCCGCCATTGCCGTCGTAGGGCTCGCCACCGAGCTCCTCCGCTCGAGCTAGTAGCTCCGACGAGCTCCTGGAGCGCCGTAGACCTCGCCCAGCTCCTTCGTTCGCCAAAACACGCACTGCAACGCCGATCCCGACGAGGTCCCGAACCCCACCGCCGCCTCCACTCGTCGCCGACGCAGTTCCGGTCACCCCCGCGTCCAACCGACCACACCATGCGGCGCGGCTTCGTCTTCTCGTTCGAACGCGCCAAGTCCCGGGCCAAATGACCCCCTGTGCGCGATTCCCGGCGAAGTCCGGCGAGCCCCGCCTCTGTTTTGGTCGCCGGCGGCGAAACCCCGACGCGGCCGACGTGGCACACCTGGGCCCCGCCTCTGGGTCACTGCCCGTGGGCCCCCTGGCCCCAGTTGACCACGTTGACCGTGGTCAACTGTGCTGACTGGGCACACAGTGTCTCTGACACGCGGGCCCCATCGCGTATTTTGTTAAATAAAAGTTTTTTTCTAAATAAAAATGATTAATTAAAACGTTAGTTAAATTAGTTAGTTAGTACTAACCAGTCACTGACTGCTGGGGCCCACGCCCCCTAACTAACCCTGTTAGCTTAGTTAAGCCTCTGTTAGACAGAGAGGCTGACAGGTGGGTCCCACCTGTCAGTTTGACTGGTCAGCAGAGCTGACGCAATGCTGACGTCACTACTGACGCAATAAACCTTTTCTGCTTTTAAAATAATTCAGAAATTGGTTTAAACTTTGAAAATCCGTAACTTTTAAACCGTAACTCCGATGAAAATGTTTTCTATATGAAAGTTGCTCAGAAAAATCCAACGAATCCGAATACGCGGTCCGTTCATCTGTCACATGCCCCTAGCATGCTGAACATGGAACTTTCCCCCTCCGGTCATCTGTCTGACACAGGTCCGGAACCGGGAACACCTTCCCGGTTGATTTCCCCCTTCACCTATAACGTCTAGGACCGCGTTAGAGCACGCTTAGCGCTACGTATCGTCATGTCATGCTTAGTGTTACCTCTGTTTGCTATGTATTTACTGTTTCTTCCCCCTCTTCTCTCCGGTAGACCCCGAGGCCGCTGATGCCCCGGTGATCGACTACGTCGTCGACAACGACCCCTCCTTGCCAGATCAACCAGGCAAGCCCCCCCTTTGATCATCCCGATATCGCCCATTCCATTCTCTCATGCTTGCATTAGATTTTGCTATTGTTATTGTTTGCTCCTATTCTGATGCATAGCCTGCTTTTGTAACCTGCTTATTGTTACCTTACCTGCTTATCCTAAACTGCTTAGTATAGGTTGGTTAGTGATCCATCAGTGACCCCCACCTTGTCCTTGTTGCCCCTGCTTCATCATTGAAGACCCGATCAACGGGATTGAAGACCAGGCCCCGGCACCGCACATCACTTTCCCCTTAGTTGCTCGACACTACTGGGTTACTATCGAGTGCCGAGGGTGAGACCTCTACAGCACTTCTGATGTTAACCTGTAGTGTAGCTATTCGGTCGTGGTCATCGAGGGTGATTTCCTCTTTAACCACTTCCGATACGACTCTGTCGTGCAACCCCTCAAGTGTGAACCTCGAGGGTGATTCCTCTACGTTCACCTTGATGATTACATTGAGTGGAACCCACCGAGGGTGATTCCTTGGGTTTTCCTCTTGATGTTTGGACACACGGATACTTGGACTTTACAACTGTTACTTGGAAAGTGATGTGGAGACGGGTTGACCTGGAAGGTGCCCGTGAGATAATTACGAGGCGTGGCCGGGCATTCTTAGCCCTTGCCGCAAGTCCTCGAGACGGGGCAACGGGGTCACCTCTTTCGTGAGGCTCTGCTTGTTACCGCGCGTTCCTAATCCACTACGATTTGGATATTTGATCCGAGGGGCCTCTGGCCTGATAGCACTAACCATCACGTGGGCATAGTATGGGCGTTCTGCGTCGTATACATCAGCCGAAGCTTAATAGACGTCAGCGACGGAGCGGCGCGCGCCGGGTTGGACTGGTAAGCTCCTGCCTTTTTAGGGAGGTAGCTAGGTCTGCTCACCGGCCGCCCACGCAACGTGCAGGAGTTCCCGGGGAGATGGCCCATGACCCCTGGGGGCATAGGTTTAGTCCGGCGTGCTGGCCTCTCTATTAAGCCTAGGTCGGGTTGCGGCGTATTGTTTGGCCGAGGCCGGGCATGACCCTGGAAAGTGTGTCCGGCCGGAGTCAATCGAGCGTGGTGGGTAAGTTGGTGCACCCCTGCAGGGAAGAAAACATCTATCGATAGCCTGTCCTACGGTAACGGACACTTGGAGTTGTATCCCGATCGATACAACTAGAACTGGATACTTGTGATGAGAACTGGATGGTGATGAGGATTTGATTGTGATGATAACTGGATAGTATGGCTCTGGGATTGCTTTCTCGCAGGGAGTCGAGAAAGGATCTCTGGCCGAGGTTGATAACACTACTACCACTTTACTTTATGCTACTCTACTCCCTCTTGTTTGCTGCAAGATGGTGGTTTCCAGAAGATGCTAGTCTTCGATAGGACTAGACCTTCTCTCTATTCTGGCATTTCTGCAGCCCAGTCCACATATACAGCCTTTCTTTGATAATGTTGCATATGTAGTGTAGATCCTTGCTTGCGAGTACTTTGGATGAGTACTCACGGTTGCTTTGCTCCCCCTTTTCCCCCTTCTTTCTTCTTTCTGGTTGTTGTAACCAGATGGTGGAGTCCAGGAGCCAGATGCCACCTTTGACGACTGCTGCTACCCCGAGGGTGCCTACTACCACGTGACGGACGCCGACGACCAGGAGTAGTTAGGAGGCTCCCAGGCAGGAGGCCTTGCCTTTTCGATCGTAGATGCTTTTGTGCTAGCCTTCTTAAGGCGAACTTGTTTAACTCATGTCTGTACTCAGATATTGTTGCTTCCGCTGACTCTTTTGTTTTCGAGCTTATGTATTCGAGCCCTCGAGGCCCCTGGCTTGTAATATAAAGCTTGTATTATTTTAATTTGTGTCTAGAGTTGTGTTGTGATATCTTCCCGTGAGTCCTTGATCTTGATCGTACACATTTGCGTGTATGATTAGTGTACGATTGAATCGAGGGCGTCACATGTATTCACACATGTATTATGATTTCCGGATAACACAATTATAGCATGAACAATAGACAATTATCATGAAAAAAGAAATATAATAATAACCATTTTATTATTGCCTCTAGGGCATATTTCCAACAGTTCGATCTTATGGTGCTTGATCCCAGTGACAGAAGGGGAACTGACACGTATGTATCATTGCTACTAAGGATAAAACGATGGGGGTCTATATCTACATAGATAAATCTTGTCTACATCATGTTATCATTCTTATTGCATTACTCCGTTTCTCCATGAACTTAATACACTAGATGCATGCTGGATAGCGGTCGATGTGTGGAGTAATAGTAGTAGATGCATGCAGGAGTCGGTCTACTAACCTTGGACGTGATGCCTATGTAATGATCATTGCCTGGATATCGTCATGAGTATTTGAAGTTTTATCAATTTCCGAACAGTAATTTGTTCACCCACCATTTGCTATTTTTCTCGAGAGAAGCCACTAGTGAAACCTACGGCCCCCGGGTCTCTTTCTCATATTATTTGCCTTTGCGATCTATTTTCCTTTGATTTTATTTTCAGATCTACCAAACCAAAAACCCAAAAATAGCTTGCTGCAATTTATTCTTATTTATTTATTTATTTGGAGTTCGATCTATCAATCTACTACAAATTTACCTCATGTTCATTTGCCTATCTTGAGGCGCCGTACCCCGGAAGGGATTGACAACCCCTTTAACACGTCGGGTTGCGAGAAGTTGTCATTTGTGTGCAGGTGCTATTTACGTTGTGTTGCTTGGTTCTCCTATTGGTTCGATAACCTTTGTTTCACATCTGAGGGAAATACCTACCGTCACTGTGCTGCATCATCCCTTCCTCTTTGGGGAAATACCGACGTAGCTTCAAGCGACATCAAAAGGAATTTCTGGTGCCGTTGCTGCGAAGGATCTTCAACATATACCAGGTTCCTAATCATAAATCTCATCTCCTCGCAATTTACTTTATTTGCCATTTGCCTCTCGTTTTCCTCCCCCCACTTCACAAAAAAATGATGTTTTATTTGCCCCTCTTTTCCGTTTGCCATTTTCTCGTTAGATCTATCCGTGTTTTCTCTTCCTAGTCATAATGGCTAGCGTGCCTACTCCTCCTTTGTCACCAGATTTTGAAGAGCTTTACTTCAAGCAAAGACAAGGAGAAAATTTGAGAGATGCTTGGTATAGGCTTATGAAATCTTATTGTATTTCCAATTTAAAGGCGGACGGTAAGGTCTTACTTTGTAATTTTTTACATAGGATTGGCTTTGCATCATAGACAACTCCTAGATTTTGCCGCTAAAGGGAATTTTATTAAGCTTGATGCCAATGCTGCCTATGAAATTTTGGAAGGAATTTTGGGGATTTCACCTCAAAAGAAGGGGTTTACTTTCACCCCAAAGGGAGTTCAAATGCCGGACAAACTTGGTGATTTGCATAAACACATGGTTGAATTACAAAAATTAGCGAACCCCTCAAGCATCTCAATGGTAGTATCAACCGCATGAATACTTTGATTACTCTTTTCAACAAGCGATTGGATATTTTAGATCTAAAGATGGTTTCTTTTCAGGAAAATTTAGGGAAGCGTAAAGAGCCTCCTGGGTTTGAGAAAACCCTTACAAAAGTTGCCAAAACTTTAGAAGACAAAACTTAGATCCTTGCTTTATGCCTAGCTAAGGGCGTAAAACTATAACGCTTGTTGGGAGGCAACCCAATGAATAAAATTTATTTTTGCTTTTTGCTTCCTATTTTTGAGTGTTAGCACAATTATGCTACTGTTATGATTGTGTTTTTTATGTTTTGATTAGTGTTTGTGCCAAGTAAAGCCTTTAGGATCTTCTTGTGTGATAGTTGTTTGATCTTACTAAAAAAACAGAAACTTTTGCGCTCACGAAACTGATTCTCTTTTTTTACCAGAGAGCGATAAAATACACATTCCACTTGTAATAGATCAATATACAAATTTCTCAGGTCTTCCTAATTTTTCAGAATTTTTGGAGTTACACAAGTATTCAAAATAGTCATATTGCTACAGACTGTTCTATTTTGACAGATTCTATTTTCTTTGTGTTGTGTGCTTATTTTGATGGCTATATGGTTTTCTTTGATGAGTTTTTGCCATAGAAAAGTTGGAATACAGTAGATATAATGCAAGAAGAAAATATGAATTGGTTTAATACATCTCTTATAGTATTGATTTATTATTCTTATACTAATGGATCTCACGAAGGTTTTGTTGAGTTTTGTGTGATTGAAGTTTTCAAGTTTTGGGTTATTTTACGATGGATGAAGGAATAAGGAGTAGAAGAGCCTAAGCTTGGGGATGCCCCGGAATCCCAAGCTATTATGCAAAAATGAGCAACCAACTAAGCTTGGGGATGCCTCCGAGTGGCATCCCCTCTTTCTTCTAACTACCATCGGTATTTTACTCGAAGCTATATTTTTATTCGTCACATACTATGTGTTTTGCTTGGAGCGTCTTGTATGATATGATTCTTTGCTTGTTTCATTTTGTGTTTTTTAGTCTTGATCCCTTGTTGGACACACCTATTTGAGAGAGCCAAAATTATGTCATGACTTGTTAGAATTGCTCTCTATGCTTCACTTAAAATCTTTATGAGCTATGGACTTGCTCTAGTGCTTCACTTATATCTTTTTGAGCATGGTGTGCTTAGTATTTTTGTAAAATTGCGCTCTTGCTTCACTTAGATTTATTTGAGAGTTAGTAAAATTTTCAAGAAATTCACTCTTGCTTCACTTAAATTAATTTGAGAGAAATAAAATTTTTGCTCATGATCTTCACTTATATTTGTTTGAGCTTATGAAAAGCAACACATGAAAATTAGTCCCAAAGTGATAGATATCCAAGAAGGATATAATAAAAGCTTTCATGAAGATCACTGGACAAAATAAACTTGATTCTTAGTAATAGTTTTGAGATATGATGATGTAATATGTGAGTCATCTTGATGAGTAATTATGTTTTAGTAAGAATATTGGTGTTAAGGTTTGTGATTCCCTATGTAAGCACGAAACTCAAAAGTCATGCAATGAGATTATATCCTACTTATGGTGCATTATTTGGTGTTAGTTATGCTTAATGCTTGCTTATGAGATTATTCATTTCTTGGTTGGTGGCTTCCCAATCTTTTGCTAGCCTTCATTTTGCACTAAGTATGATCACTACTTGTGCATCCAAAAACCTTTAAACTAGTTTTGCCACATGAGTCCACTATATCTACTTATATGCGGTATTCTTTTGCCGTTCTAAGCAAATTTGCATGTGTCATCTCTAATTTTCAAAATAAACTTCTCTTTTGTGTGTTTGTTTCGCTTGCGGAGCAGTGAGGGGTGGCCAATATTTTCCATGCTAGATGTGTTATTCTCACGATGAGTGTTTATTCACTTGTCATTGCACGAGAGTAAGGCAAAGGTATTAGGGATGCCCAATCCCGAAATGCAAAAAATGAATTTACTTTATGTTGTCAAATAATAAATTTCTTGGAAAGTGTTGGTATGGAGGGCACCCGTGGATACGGTTAGCCATGGAAAGTGAAAGTATGGTGGAAAAAGGAATAAAGTTTATTTCCTGTTTGGGAACCGCCTATGATATATCTAAGCATGGAAAGTATTGGGAACTCTTAAGTCGTTTTCATTGGTGGGATGGATACACCTCCCAAAATGTTTTTATCTCTAAGTTTTTCGCTTTGAGCTCTGGCACCTCTACAAATCCCTAATTCCCTCTGCGAAGGGCCTTTCTTTTACTTTATGTAATTTTTATTTTGAATTTGACTCTCCATCTTCTCTTATAAAAGCACCAACTAGGAGGCAATATGATCGTACTTGAGTATTGGATGTAGCTAATATGCGAGTGTGTTTCATGAATGGATCAATGGTTGAGCATGATGGACTAGGGATAGCTTATTTTAGCGTTGATATTTTGAAAGACATGGTTGCTTGTTGATATGCTTGAGTATTTAAATTATCATGTCAAAACTAGACTATTGCTTTGAACAATATAAAAGTCCAAATGTCCATGCTATAAAGAAAGAAATATGATATGACATCTTAGGCAACCCACATCAAAAATTCTGTTTTATCACTTCCCTACTCGAGGACGAGTAGGAGTTAAGCTTGGGGATGCTGATACGTCTCCAACGTATCTATAATATTTGATTGTTCCATGCTGTTATATTATCAATCTTGGATGTTTTATAATCATTTTATAGTCATTTTATATCATTTTTTTGGTACTAACCTATTGACATAGTGCCAAGTGCCAGTTGCTGTTTTTTCCACATTTTTTACATTGCATAAAATCAATATCAAACGGAGTCCAAATGCCACGAAACTTTACGGATAATTTTTATGGGCTAGAAGGAACAAAACGGGCCCTGGCTGCGCCAGGGGGTGCCCCGAGGGGGGCACAACCCACCAGGGCGCGCCAGGAGGCCCAAGCGCGCCCTGGTGGGCTGTGCCCATGATACGTCTCCAATGTATCTATAATTTTTTGATTGTTTCATGCCGTTATATTATCAATCATGGATGTTTTATAATCATTTTATAGTCATTTTATATCATTTTTTGGTACTAACTTATTGACATAGTGCCAAGTGTCAGTTCCTGTTTTTTCTGTGTTTTTTACATCGCAGAAAATCAATATCAGACGGAGTCCAAATGCCATCAAACTTTAAGGAGATTTTTTATGGACTAGAAGGAACAAGTTGGGCCCTGGTTGCACTTGGGGGGAGTCCCGAGGAGGGGACAACCCACCAGGGCACGCCCTGGTGGGTTGTGCCCACCTCGGGTGCCCCCCGGACTGCCTCTTTGCTCTATAAATACCCAAATATTCCCAAAACCCTAGGGGAGTCGACAAAGTATTCATCCAGCCACCGCAGAGTCCAGAACCACCAGATCCAATATGGACACCATCATGGAGGGGTTCACCACTTCCATTGGTGCCTCTCTGATGATGCGTGAGTAGTTCTTTGTAGACCTTCGGGGTCCGTAGTTAGTAGCTAGATGGCTTCATCTCTCTCTTGATTCTCAATACAATGGTCTCTTGGAGATCCATATGATGTAACTCTTTTGCGGTGTGTTTGTTGGGATCGATGAACTTTGAGTTTATGATCAGATCTATCTTTTAATATCCATGAAAGTATCCGAGTTTCTTTGATCTGTTTTATGCATGATATCTTATAGCCTCGTATTTATTCTCCGATATTTGGGTTTTGTTTGGCCGACTTGATCTATTTATCTTGCAATGGGAAGAGGTGCCCGGTAATGGGTTCGATCTTACGGTGCTTGATCCCAGTGACAGAAAGGGAACCGACACGTATGTATCATTGCTACTAAGGATAAAAGATGGGATCTATATCTACCGCCATAGATATATGGATCCCGTCTAGATCATGTAATCGTTCTTATTGCATTACTCCGTTTCTCCATGAACTTAATACACTAGATGCATGCTGGATAGCGGTCGATGTGTGGAGTATAGTAGTAGATGCAGGCAGGAGTCGGTCTACTAATCTTGAATGTGATGCCTATGTAATGATTATTGCCTGGATATCGTCATAATTATTTGAGGTTCTAGTAATTGCCCAATAGTAATTTGTTCACCCACCGTTTGCTATTTTTCTCGAGAGAAGCCACTAGTGAGACCTACGGCCCCCGGGTCTTCTTTCTCATATATTTGCCTTTGCGATCTATTTTTCTCTTGCTTTTATTTTCGGATCTATTAAACCAAAAACCCAAAAATACTTTGCTGCACTTTATTTTATTTGCGATCTATTTATTCAATCTACTACAACTTTCTCCCGTCCACGCACCATTTCTGGCACCGTTACCCGAAAGGGATTGACAACCCCTTTAAGACGTTGGGTTGCGAGGTGTTGTTATTTGTGTGCAGCGGCTATTTATGTTGTGTTGCTTGGTTCTCCTACTGGTTCGATAACCATGGTTTCATATCTGAGGGAAATACCCACTGCTGTTGTGCTGCATGATCCCTTCCTCTTTGGGGAAAAACCAACGTAGCTTCAAGCGACATCAGCCCACCTCGGGTGCCCCCCAGACCGCCTCTTTGCTCTATAAATACCCCAATATTCCCAAAACCCTATGGGAGTCGACGAAATATTGATCTAGCCGCCATAGAGTCCAGAACCACCAGATCCAATCTAGACACCATCTCGGATGGGGTTCACCACCTCCATTGGTGCCTCTCCGTTGATGCGTGAGTAGTTCTTTGTAGACCTTCGGGTTCATAGTTAGTAGCTAGATGGCTTCCTCCCTCTCTCTTGATTCTCAATACAATGATCTCTTGGAGATCCATATGATGTAACTCTTTTGCGGTGTGTTTGTTGGGATCGATGAACTTTGAGTTTATGATCATGTCTATCTTTTTATATCCATGAAAGTATTTGAGATTCTTTGATCTCTTTTGTGCATGATTGCTTATAGCCTCGTATTTCTTCTCCGATATTTGGGTTTTGTTTGGCCAAATTGATCTATTTATCTTGCAATGGGAAGAGGTGCTTTGTAGTGGGTTCGATCTTACGGTGCTTGATCCCAGTGACGGAAGGGGAATCAACATGTTTGTATCATTGCTACTAAGGATAAAATGATGGGGTCTATTGTAGTGACCCGACCTCAGACGGTCAAGTCTCTGTGTTTCAGTGTCATCCCTGGATCGGTAATGCTGACACACACAGTACTCGAAAGATTTATAACAGAGTAGCAATCACACACTTATTACATCAAATGTCTCAAAAGAGAACTTATTATAATATATATGGCTTAAGGCCATCTAAATAAGATAACAGCGGAAGACTTGGAAGATAAAGTGAGTCCATCAACTCCAACAGCATAGCTGAGTGCATGAAAAATGACCTATGGCGCCTTACTCGTTGTCTGAAAAGTCTGCAACATAATACGTTGCAGCCCGAAACGGGTCAACACATGGAATATGCTGGCATAGTAACACAGTAGAGCAGATAAAAGATAAATGCTATCACTACATGCATATATGGCTGGTGGAGGCTCTATGGTTACAATGTTTTTGTGAAAAGCCAATTTTCCCCTACAACAAAGGAATATATTTTATTTAACTATCATGGTAGTTGAAACAACATTGAGACTGGTACCCCTATCTCAATCCCCATTAGAAGTAATTATCAACCCAACAAATTAATTTAGAGTGACGAGATCCATAGGATAATTCAAGAACCAGATACTGAAGATGTCCATAACCGGGGACATGGCTAACCATGATTAGTTTGTACACTCTACAGAGGTTTGCGCACTTTCCCCACAAGACTTGATCTCCTCCGTTGGATTTCTTGCACTACAAGGTGTTTGAGAAACGGATGACCGAGACACAGTGTTTCAGAAGCATTAACTCTAACCCCGGGTAGACCGTACCAACCTACATCCCCTACATCTGCTAGTCTACCACTGGAAGAGGTCATGCAACTTACTCCACTATGCTAGAGCCCATAATAGCTTGTGGCTGCACACGTAAGTTTCAAGCATGAATAATCTTATGATATCTTTGAGCCTGGGTGGCGGACCATAGGAGGATCACATGGTATAACCCCGGGATCTCCTAGGACAACACTGGTATAACCCCAAGTGTCCACAAGCAATCCACCCAGATGTGTATTAAAGTTGCCACCTTAAGTTGAACCATTAAGTACCAATCTCACATCTTTCATGGATACTCTCAAACCCAATCCACGTCTACGAGCATAGCATGGTAATATAAGCATAACGTAGAAGTAACTCCCAAGGGTTTGATAATAAACAGGTAATAGGTTCTACCTCATCATCTACTTCCCAGACCCACATATTAAGAGAACCTACTCATGCAATGTGTGAGGGTTGAAACTAATGCATAAAAACTGGGTATGAAAGAATATGATCGATGTGTTACTTGCCTTGCTGACGATCTGCAAATCCTAAAGACTCGTAGTAGCACGCTTCGCACTCCGGGTGTTCTATCGCAAACAAACAATAGCATACATAAGCAATCAAGCAAAGATGCACGGGGAAAACTTCGAATAAAAGATCTAACCAGAAAGTTCAACTGAAGAACTCCGATTTGCAAAAATAATCGAATCAAACGGAGCAACGAAACTCAAACTACGAAAGAAACAAGATCCGATTACAAGTCTGGACTAAAGTCAAATTTTATAGTATCAAAATCTTGTTCAAGTTGGTTAAACAGTAAGAGGGATTCGAGTCAAAGATCTAGGCGCTTGTTTCACCTGATTTGGATAAACGAGCAAAAAGATATACTAGATCGAAGATTAGGCCAGAAATCGCGATCGAAAATAATCGCGGAAAAACCCTGAAAATAAAACAAGACGAACAGGCTAACGAACGAACGTTCGCTGTCTATGGCTAACGGATGAATGGCGTTCATTAAAACGAATGTACGGACGAACGTCCGCTATTTAACTAAACCGAAGAAAAAAACCGAAAATAAAAAAACCGATCTAGGGTTTCGAAAAAAACGGCGGTTTTTTCCTGAGAAAACTGGGCGGCGGCGGCGACTACCTCGGCGGTGGCGGCGGATCGGCGGGGCGGCGCTAGGGTTCGGGCGCGGGGGCTGGCAGCGGCGGCTCGAGCTGGGCCTCAGGGTCGCGGGCTTCGGCTTATAAAGCCCCTGGCTGGAGGTCTCCGGCTCGGTTACGACCCGGTAGGTCGGTGACTTTTTTTAAATAAATCCTGACACGGAAAAATAAATAAAATAAATACTAACTGGAGTCCAAAAATCCTGAAATAAATTTTCGCGATCCCCTAATAATATTGCAGACAAAGTGAACATTTATTTGGGCCTCTAATGCAATTTTGGAAAATGCATATTTTTCCTAATTCAAATAAAATTACAATAAAATCCAAATAAAATAACTTATTTGATTTCAATATTTTTCCTCTAATATTTCCTTTATTTTGGAGAATTCATATTATCTCCTCTCATATATTTTAATTAGAAATATTTTTGGAGAGGAAAAATAATCAAAACCAAATGATTCTCTTTTCAAAATTTGAGAAAACTCAAATATGAAAATAACGAAATTCCCAACTCTCTCCGTGGGTCCTTGAGTTGCTTAGAATTTCGAGGATTCGCGAAACGAAAATGCAGTAAAATATGTTATGCATGAATGACCTATGTATAACATTCCAAATTGAAAATTTGGGATGTTACAAACCTACCCCCCTTAAGATGAATCTCGCCCTCGAGATTCGGGTTGGCTAGAAAATAGGTGTGGGTGGTCTTTGCGTAGATCATCCTCTCGTTCCCAAGTGCCTTCATCCTCAGTATGGTGGCTCCACTGGACTTTGCAAAACTTTATAACCTTGTTGCGAGTAACTCGGCTGGCAAACTCGAGAATCTTGACTGGTTTCTCCTCATAAGTCAGATCACTATCCAACTGAATTGCTTCTAGGGGCACGGTATCTCTTAGAGGGATATCAGCCATCTCTGCATGGCACTTCTTCAACTGGGAAACGTGAAACACATCATGAACTCCTGACAGTCCTTCGGGTAACTCCAACTTGTAGGCTACCTCTCCCAAACGTTCCAAAACTCGCTATGGTCCTACAAATCTTGGAGCTAACTTTCCCTTGACTCCAAATTGCTTTACTCCTCGGAGCGGTGACACCAGAGATATGCTCTGTCTCTGATTTCATAGACTACCTCCTTGCGCTTTGAGTCTGCATAACTCTTCTGTCTGGACCGAGCTACCTTTAGTCTATCTCGAATCAGTTTAACCTTCTCTTCGGACTCCTTAATCAAATCTGGTCCAAACAACTGACGGTCTCCAACTTCATCCCATATTAACGGTGTCCTGCACCTTCTTCCATACAGGGCTTCGAACGGTGCCATCTTCAAACTGGCCTGGTTACTATTGTTGTATGAGAACTCCGTGTAGGGCAAGTTGTCGTCCCGACTAGATCCATAATCTAACGCACATGGTCTCAACATGTCCTCCAGAATCTGGTTGACTCTCTTGGTCTATCCATCTGTCTGCGGATGGAAGGCTATACTGAACTCTAGCCTGGTGCCCAAAGTCTGGTGCAGCTGGTGCCAAAACTTTGAAGTAAACTATGTTCCTCTATCTTATACGATGGTCCTTGGAACTCCATGCAGACATACGATCATGGTCATATATATCTTGGCCAACTTCGCACTGATATAAGTGGTCTTCATGGGGATAAAGTGATCTACTTTGGGCAAGCGGTCCACTACTACCCAGATAGAATCATATCCCGATTGGGTCCTGGGTAATCCGGTGATAAAATCCATGCCAAGCTTATCCCACTTCCATTCGGGTATCGGCATAGGCTGCAGTAATCCTGCTGGCTTCTAATGTTCTGCTTCACTCTCTGACGTACATCACATATGGCTACATACTCAGCAATATCCTTCTTCATACCAGTCCACCAAAAACGTTCCTTCAAATCCAAATACATCTTGGTGTTTCTGGGGTGTATCGAGTATGGCGAGTCATGAGCTTCCTGAAGTATCAACTTCCTGACCTCTGCATTATTGGGCACATAAACTCGGTCCTCAAACCACAAGGTGTCGTGCTCATCCTCATGAAAACCTTTGGGCTTACCTTCACTCATCTTCTCCTTTATTTCAGCAATTTCCTTGTCATCCTTCTGAGCTTCTCGGATCTTTCCCAACAATGTAGATTGAACTTCCATCGCTGCAACAAAACCTCTAGGAACAATCTCCAAACGAAGCTCCCTGAGATCTTCTGCTAACTCCTTTGGAAAACCTCCTGTTACTAAGGTATTGGCATAACTCTTCCGGCTCAAAGCATCTGCTACGACATTGGCCTTGCTTGGATGATAGTGCAACTTCATATCGTAATCCTTTATGAGCTCCAACCATCTCCTTTGCCTGAGATTTAAGTCCTTCTGTGTGAAAATGTACTTCAAACTCTTATGATCCGTGTACACATCACAATGGTTTCCAATAAGAAAATGTCTCCAGGTTTTGAGTGCATGCACTACAGCTGCTAACTCCAAATCATGCGTGGCATAATTCAACTCATGCGGTCGAAGTTGTCGTGAGGCATAAGAAACAACTCTTCTGTCTTGCATATGTACACCTCCAAGTCCTAAGCGAGATGCGTCGCAATACACTTGGAAATCCTTGCGTATATCTCGCAGAATCAGCACTGGGCCGTAGTCAAACGTTTCTTCAACTCCTGAAAACTTGCCTCACATTCATCCGTCCATTTGAACTTAGTGTCCTTCTTCAACAACTCCGTCACGAGCTTCACAATCTTCGAGAAATTCTCAATGAATCTCCGATAATATCCCACAAGTCCTAGAAAACTGCGAATCTCTCCCACTGAGGTGGGTGCCAACCACTTAGTGACTGACTTAACCTTGGTTGGGTCTACTGCTATACCTTCTCTGGATATAACATGTCCAAGGAATCCAACTTCCTTCAGCCAAAACTCACACTTGCTGAACTTGGCATACAACTGATGTTCCATGAGTTTCTCGAGAACTAAACGCAAATGCTCCTTGTGTTCCTATTCATTCTTCGAGTATACCGGAATATCATCAATAAACACCACAACAAACATATCCAAGAACTCCATGAATACCTTATTCATCATGCTCATGAAATAGGCAGGGGCATTAGTCAATCCAAATGACATAACCGTGTACTCATATAGCCCGTACCTTGTGGTGAAGGCTGTCTTAGGTATATCATGTTCTCGGATTTTTAGCTAGTGATATCCTGATCGCAGGTCGATCTTCAAAAACACTTTAGCTCCTTGCAACTGATCAAACATATCATTGATCATCGGAGTGGGTACTTGTTCTTGATCGTCACTTCATTCAATGCCCGATAATCAACAACCATTCTCAGAGACTTATCTTTCTTCTCAACCAAGAGCACTGGGGCTTCCCATGGTGATGAACTTCGTCGAATGTAACCTTTCTCCAATAACTCCTTGATCTGCTTCTTAATCTCCTCTAGATCATTCGCGGGCATCCGATACGGTCTCTTCGATATCGGTCCGGTGCCTGGCAATAACTCTATCAAAAACTCAATGTCTCGATCTGGGGGCATGCCTGGTAATTCCTCTGGAAATACATCCGGGTAATCCTTCACTACAGGCACTTCTTCCTGAACAACTCCTGTGAGAGAATTTAGGTGAGTACTCTTAGGAGTATGTCTGGATACATACTTAATATTTTTCCCTCCGGGGTGGTGAGTAGAATTGACCTATTGGCGCAATCAATGTTTCCTCCATACTTCGATAACCAACCCATCCCCAGTATCACATCCAATCCTTCAGATTCCAAAATTATTAGGTCTGAGGGGAAAACATGGCTGCCAATGGTTAATGGTATCCGATCGCACAATCGGTTGGCCATATACTCTGCACCTGGTGAGCTCACTAGCAAGGGTGTCCTAAGGGCTAAGGTGGGTAACTTAAACTTGTCCACAAATCCCCTTGAAATGTATGAATGTGATGCACCAGTACAAAAAAGAACGAGAGCGGTAAATAACTTAACCAAAAACTTACCGATAACCGCATCTGGCTGCTCTTCAACCTCTTCCATGTTCACGTGGTTCACTTGTCCCCTATTGAAAGGGTTGGGCTTCTTCCCCGAGCTTCCATTCCCATTGCCATTCTTCAACTCTGGACAATCATTGGCATAGTGACCATTCTTCCCGCACTTGAAATAGGTAATGTGACTCTGGTCCTTCTTGGCGGGTGTGACTGGGTTAGAGCAGTTCTGATTGCTGCTCGCTCCATTCCCATTCCCATTCTTTGGGCCATTGTGGTTATGAGAACTTCCTCCATTGTGAGTGTGGCCTCCATGGTTATGGGTGTATCCTCCCGTGTTCGGGGTAAAATGAGGCTTTTGTGATGCTCCTGTATTGTACTTCCCATGTCCATACTTCCACTTGCGGCTCTCAATCTGCTGCTGCTTCCCTTCAATCATAAGAGCCTTATCTACCAACTCTTGGTAGTTGTTAAATGTTAGCACCATTAATTGCATGCTCATCTCATCATTCTGCCCTTCCATAAACTTCTCCTGCTTCGCGGCATCCATGGCCACATCATCTGGGGCATAGTGAGATAACTTACTAAACTCATCCACGTACTGAGCTACAGTACGATTCCCCTGGTGTAAGTTGCGAAACTCACGCTTCTTCATGCTCATAGCTCCAGTTGAGACATGGGCTATGCGGAAGGCTTGCTGAAACTGCTCCCAAGTGACATTTGCTATAGGAAAAGTGGCTGTGTAATTCTCCCACCATGCGGCTGCGGGTCCATCCAATTGGTGTGCGGCAAAACGCACCTTCTCCACATCTATGCAACCGGCAGTGGTTAACTCCCTTCCAATCCTGCGTAGCCAGTCATCCGCAACTATGGGCTCGGTGCTACTGGAAAACACCAGCGGCTGTAACCTCAGAAAACGTGCTAAGTTGTCAACTGGAGGTGGTGGCGGAGGGTTGTTGTTGTTGTTATTGTTATTGTTGTTGTTGTTATTGTTGTTGCTTTGGTTCTGAACTAACAACTGCATCAAGGCATTCTGCTGCTGGATCAACTGAGTGAGCTCTGGTGGGAAGACAAATCCGGGGTCACGTCTCGGAGGCATCTGATGGGTTTAGAGGGAAGATAATAGAATAGAATGAGGTCTAAGGATAAAGCACTACCCATATGCACATGAGACAAACACAATCATATCATATCACTCAATCAATCAAGCAAGGGCATACAATCGATCTAACTATCATTATAGTGCTCGGACTATTCTATATACATGGGGGAACACTACTGATCATATGGTGGTCTACTAGAAATTTTGATTGGTGGAAGACTCGATGATATCCGCTCCAGCTTCGTCTTCATAGTCATCATCACTACCATCAGGGTCGGAGTCGGTGTCGTCGATGATGATGTAGTCTTCAGAACGAATCTCCTTTGGTTCGTTGTCTTCTCCTCCTGGTGCAGGGTCTCCCATGAAAACTCCTAGCTTCCTCGTCAGGTCGTCATTCATCTCCACAAGTATCGTCATTTCCTCCTCATATCCATCGTGTGTAGACTTGAGCTCCTCTTCTAGCTCTGTGATCCTGGTCATCGCCTTCTTCAAATCTATCATGCTTGCGCACATCTGGTTCTCCTGGCGACGTATGTGATGGTTTAACTCCTGGTGAATGCTGCAATGGACCTATCCTTCCTGGTGCTGATCATCTCCCATTGCTCATCTCAGCGCCCACATATTTGGTAGATAGTGTCCTTAAGCTCCTTGTGGTAAACTTCGCCGATGCGTCCCATGGTGATGTCGGCTGCCATGCTCTTTCATAGACTCCAGGTTGGTGCATCAAAGGAAAACTCTATGGGCTCAGTGACTAGCGTGAATGTCCTTCTTGGAACTTGAACTCAAATCATCCAACGTTCCTCTTCTACTAGTGTGGCGGTGTAGGTCCGGTGAAGCTTGGTATTCCGATGTTCAGGTACCTAGTGACTTCCTTCAAGTGTCATCCAAACGGGGTGTCTTCATCCGGCTGTGTAAACTTGTTCCTTGAGTACGCCATCCTAAAGAGTAGAAAATGGAGAGGAGTCAGAAATGAGTAGAGAAGATTGATCTATGGCTCATCTTAGTGGTCGTGTCCTACATTCAGCGTGTGCTCTGAGACCATCTTGTAGCGACCCGACCTCAGACAGTCAAGTCTCTGTGTTTCAGTGTCATCCCTGGATCGGTAATGCTGACACACACAATACTCGAAGGATTTACAACAGAGTAGCAATCACACACTTATTACATCAAATGTCTCAAAAGAGAACTTATTACAATGAATATATCTTAAGGCCATCTAAATAAGATAACAACGGAAGACTTGGAAGATAAAGTGAGTCCATCAACTCCAACGGCATAGCTGAGTGCATGAAAAACGGCCTATGGCGCCTTACTCGTCGTTTGAAAAGTCTGCAACATAATACGTTGCAGCCCAAAACGGGCCAGCACATGGAATATGCTGGCATAGTAACACAGTAGAGGAGATAAAAGATAAATACTATCACTACATGCATATATGGCTGGTGGAGGCTCTATGGTTACAACGTTTTTGCGAAAAGCCAATTTTCCCCTACAACAAAGGAATATATTTTATTTAACTATCATGGTAGTTGAAACAACATTGAGAATGGTACCCCTATCTCAATCCCCATTAAAAGTAATTATCAACCCAACAAATTAATTTAGAGTGACGAGATCCATAGGATAATTCAAGAACCAGATACTGAAGATGTCCATAACCGGGGACATGGCTAACCATGATTAGTTTGTACACTCTACAGAGGTTTGCGTACTTTTCCCCACAAGACTCGATCTCCTCCGTTGGATTTCTCGCACTAAAAGGTGTTTGAGAAATGGATGACCGAGACACAGTGTTTCAGAAGCATTAACTCTAACCCCGCGTAGACCGTACCAACCTACATCCCCTACATCTGCTAGTCTACCACTGGAAGAGGTCATGCAACTTATTCCACTATGCTAGAGCCCATAATAGCTTGTGGCTGCACACGTAAGTTTCAAGCATGAATAATCTTATGATCCCTTTGAGTCTGGGTGGCGGACCATAGGAGGATCACACGGTATAACCCCGGGATCTCCTAGGACAACACTGGTATAACCCCAGGTGTCCACAAGCAATCCACCCAGATGTATATTAAAGTTGCCACCTTAAGTTGAACCATTAAGTAACAGTCTCACATCTGTCATTGATACTCTCAAACCCAATCCACGTTTACGAGCATAGCATGGTAATATAAGCATAACGTAGAAGTAACTCCCAAGGGTTTGATAATAAACAGGTAATAGGTTCTACCTAATCATCTACTTCTCAGACCCACATATTAAGAGATCCTACTCATGCAATGTGTGAGGGTTAAAACTAATGCATAAGAAATGGGTATGAAAGAGTATGATCAATGTGTTACTTACCTTGCTGACAATCTGCAAATCCTAAAGACTAGTAGTAGCACGCTTCGCACTCTGGGTGTTCTATCACAAACAAACAATAGCATACATAAGAAATTAAGCAAAGATGCACGGGGAAAACTTCGAATAAAAGATCTATCTAGAAAATTCAACTGGAGAACTCCGATTTGCAAAAAGAATCAAATCAAACGGAGCAACGAAACTCAAACTACAAAAGAAACAAGATCCGATTACTAATCTGGACTAAAGTCAAATTTTACAGTATCAAGATCTTGTTCAAGTTGGTTAAACAGAAAGAGGGCTTCGAGACAGATCTAGGCGCTTGTTTCACCCGATTTGGATAAACAAGCGAAAAGATATACTAGATCGAAGATTAGGGCAGAAATCATGATCGAAAATAATCGCGGGAAAACCCTAGAAAATAAAACGAGACGAACAGGCTAACGAACGAACGTTCGCTGTCTACGACTAACGAATGAACGATGTTCGTTAAAATGAACGTACGGACGAACATCCGCTATTTAACTGAACCGAAGAAGAAGAAATATGAACAAAACCGAAAATAAAAAAAACCGATCTAGGGTTTCGAATAAAAACCAGCGGTTTTTTTCCTAAGAAGACTGGGCGGCGGGGTCGGCGGGGCGGCGCTAGGGTTTCGGGCATGGGGGCTGGCGGCGGCGGCTCTAGCTGGGCCTCGGGGTCGCGGGCTTCGGCTTTTAAAGCCCCTGTCCAGAGGTCTCCGGCTCGGGTACGACCCGGTAAGTCGGTGACTTTTTTTTAAATAAATCCTCACGCGGAAAAACAAATAAAAGAAATACTAAACATAATCCAAAAATTCTGAAATAAATTTTTGCGGTCCCCTAATAATATTGCGGACAAAGTGAACATTTAATCGGGCCTCTAATGCAATTTTGTAAACGCATGTTTTTCCTAATTCAAATAAAATTGCAATAAAATCCAAATAAAATAACTTATTTGATTTCAATATTTTCCTCTAATATTTCCTTTATTTTGGAGAAGTCATATTATCTCGTCTCATATATTTTAATTAGAAATATTTTCGAAGAGGAAAAATAATCAAAACCAAATGATCCTCTTTTCAAAATTTGGGAAAACTCAACTATGAAAATAATGAAATTCCCAACTCTCTCCGTGGGTCCTTGAGTTGCTTAGAATTTCGAGGATTTGCGAAACGAAAATGCAGTAAAATATGATATGCATGAATGACCTATCTCTACATAGATAGATCTTGTCTACATCATGTCATCGTTCTTATTGCATTACTCCATTTCTTCATGAACTTAATACACTAGATGCATGCTAGATAGCGGTCTATGTATGGAGTAATAGTAGTAGATGCAGGAAGGAGTCGGTCTACTAATCTTGGACGTGATGCCTATGTAGTGATCATTGCCTGGATATCGTCATGAGTATTGGAAGTTCTATCAATTGCCCAACAGTAATTTGTTCACCCACCGTTTGCTATTTTTTCTCAAGAGAAGCCACTAGTGAAAGCTACGGCCCCCGGGTCTCTTTCTCATATTATTTGCCTTTGCGATCTATTTTTCTTTGCTTTTATTTTCAGATCTACTAAACCAAAAACCCAAAAATACCTTGCTGCAATTTATTCTTATTTATTTATTTGGAGTTCGAGCTATCAATCTACTACAAATTTACCTCACGCCCGTTTGCCTATCTTGAGGCGCCGTACCCCAGAAGGGATTGACAACCCCTTTAACACGTCGGGTTGCGAGAAGTTGTCATTTGTGTGCAGGTGCTGTTTACATTGTGTTGCTTGGTTCTCCTACTGGTACGATAACCTTGGTTTCACATCTGAGGGAAATACCTACCGCCGTGTGCTGCATCATCCCTTCCTCTTGGGGGAAATACCGACGTAGCTTCAAGCGACATCAGGGATGCCCAGTCCTGAAATGAAAAAAATGAATTTACTTTATGTTGTCAAATAATAAATTCCATGAAAAGTGCTGGTATCGAGGGCACCCGTGTATACGGTTAGCCATGGAAAGTGAAAGTATGGTGGAAAAATGTAACACCCCGGTGTAATGATGCTAAAGTAATCCCTAAGATCAAGCTAATCATTTTGCTATAACAGTGCTTGGTCACTTTGATCAATATTCCATTTCAAATTCCAGTTGAATTCAATTTCAAATTCTGAGTGAAATTCAAAATTGCTCAAACATGAAAACTAAAATGTTCATCATGTGCCAAATAATCCATAACCAATAATGGTGGTGAACCAACATTTTTGCAAAGGGTTTAAGTGGCCTAAACTACTTAAAACAGTGGCCTAAGCAATAAATTAAATGCCTTTTTAATTTATAAAATTGGCAAACTATTTCAAAAGTCTCATAATATTTTTGTGGCAGTGCACTTTAATTCTTGAAATTGTTTTGGTCAGTGGCATAATTTTGCAAGTCATTATTGGCTAAAAAGAAAATGCAAAAGCTATTGAATATAAAAAAACTAAAAGAAAGAGGAAAAGGAAAGAAGAAGGGGTGGGAGAGCCCTGGCCTCCCCTTGGGTCTCGGCCCACCTCGGCCAGCCGGGCGGCCCACATCCCCCTCCTCCTCACTGCCCTGGGCCTCAGTCCACAGTGGCAGGCCTCTGTCCAGCAGCCCAACCCCCACCCTCGGTCGTCTTCTACTGCTCGACCGACCGCTCGGTCGCGGTTGCCACCGGACCGTCTCACCGGCGTCGTCGGCAAGGGGATAAGGCCGCCCCGACTCCTCGGCCTCCACCCATCTCTCCCACTTGCTCCCTCTCTCTGCCTCTCCCTCTCCCCACCAGTTCCCCGCTCGCTTCCTCTCCCCCGGTTCCCCATCCACACCCGAGCGCGGTCGCCGCCGTCCTCCGTCGTTGTCGCGGCCACCCGCGGCCCCGCGCCCGCTGACCCTGTCGGTGACCTCCGCGGGGGTCGACTCCTTCGACCAGTGGCCTCAGCTAGAGCTCGGAGGCGCCGCGGCGCCGTTTCCCCCTTCGTCCGCATCTTCGGCCACCGCAAATCACCACCGTCGATTCGTCGTCTCCACTGTGCTACAAAGCTTCCACGGGCCACCTTGAGCCACTCGGTTAGCTCCATCACCTCTTCCCTTGCCTCCTTTAGCTTGCTGTGCCCGTAGCTCGCCGCTTCTGCTGTGGCCGAACACAGTGCCGCCATCGAGCTCCTCGTCGTGGCCACGCTCGCCGATGAGCTCGTCCGAGCTCGCAGTCGTGCTCAGCACGCGCGTAGGGCCCCGTAGCGCTAGCTAGCTCGCTCCGCCGTGCCATGTAATGCCGGTTCTACCCATGCCCGAACTCCGGCGCCGCCTCCACCGCTCGTCGGCGTCGTTCCGGTCATCCCCGAAACCAACCCGTAGCTCCATGGGATGCGCGACGTCGTTAGCTCTCGAATGGGAGTAGCCACACCCGTTTTGGGCCACCGAGGCGAAATCCCGAGGCTCGCCAGCGCCCTCCGCCGTGTTTTGGCTCACATGAGCCAACTCTGACGCCAGCGTCCGACGTGGCCGACCTGGGGCCACCCTCTTGGCCGCTGCCAGCGGCCCCACAGGCCCCGTTGACTGGGTTGACCCAGTCAATGTGCTGACTAGGCAGGCCCATCCACTGACACACGGGCCCCACCGCTTTTTCCTCTAACTAAAATGTTTTATTAATTAAAACTAATTAGTTTAGCTAATTAGTCTATGATAGGTGGGGTCCAGTCACTAATTACTCTTTTTAAATTAAAATGAACTGCTGTTAGCCCACTGCCAATGACTGGTGGGCCCTACTGGGCAGGTTTGACCTGGTCAGTGCGGCTGTTGACTGTTGACATCACTATGACGTCATGCTGATGTCATAATTCCTTTTCTGTTAATTTAAATAATTTCAGAATATGCTTTAATCTTTTAAAAATTCATAGAAAATAAACCCTAACTCGGTTGAAAATGGTTTCTACATGAAAGTTGCTCAGAAAAAATCCAACGAATCCAAATGCGCGGTCCATTCACTTGTCACATGCCCCTAGCATGCTGAACATGGAACCGTCCCCTCTCTTTCATCTGTCCGGAATCCGCCTAACGCCGGGAATTCATCCTTGGATGTTTATCTCCTCCGTCTGCAACGTGTAGTACTACGTTAGGACAACCCTAGCTCTGCCCATCGTCATGTTATGCCTTGTGATGCATTGTTTGCTCTGTATTTACTGTTTCTTCTCCCTCTTCTCTCTGGTAGAACCCGAGACCGATGCCGCCCCTGTGATCGACTACGTCGACGACGACCCCTCCTTGCCAGAGCAACCAGGCAAGCAAACCCCCCTTGAGCATTCCGATATCACCCATTTCTTTCCCTCTCATCCTTGCACTAGAACTGCTACTACTTTCTGTATGATCCTACTCTGATGCATAGCCTGTTGTTGTTACCTGCTTTCATACCTTACTTGCTTATACTAAACTGCTTAGTATAGGTTGGTTAGTTATCCATCAGTGACCCCCACCTTGTCCCAGTTGCCTCGCTTTATGTTCATGACTCGATCAACGTGATCGACGTCCAGGCCCCAACACCGCACATCACCCCCCTAGTTGAACGACTCTGCAGAGTTATCATCGAGTGCCGAGGGTGGAACCTCATACATCACTCCTGATGAGACCTTTGTAGTGTAGCTAATCGGTCGTGGTCATCGAGGGTGATTTCCTCCTTAACCACTTCTGATACGGCTCTGTCATGCAACCCCTCAAGTGTGAACCTCGAGGGTGGATCCTCTTATGTTCACCTTGATGATTACATCGAGTGGAATTTACCGGGGTTGATTCTCGGGTTTCCCCCTTGATGTTTGCACACACGGATACTTGGACTTTACAATTGTTAATTGGATTACCCGCGAGTGATGTGGAGACGGGTTGACCTGGAAGGTGCCCGCGAGATACTTACGAGACATGGTCGGGCATTCTTAGCCCTTGCCGCAAGTACTTGAGACGGGGCGACGGGGTCACATCTTTTGTGAGTCTCTGCTTGTGACCGCACTGCCAACGCACTAATGGTTTGGATATTTGATCCGAGGGGCCTCTGGCCTGATAGCACTAACCATCACGTGGGCATTGTATGGGCATTCTGCGTCGTATGCATCAGCCGAAGCTTATTAGACATCAGCGACTGAGCGGCGCACGCCGGGTTGGACTGGTAAGCTCCTGCCTTTTTAAGGAGGTAGCTAAGTCTGCTCACCGGCCGCCCACGCAACATGCAGGAGTTCCCGGGGTGATGGCCCAAGACCCTTGGGGGCATAGGTTTAGTCCAGCGTGCTGACCTCTCTATTAAGTCTAGGTCGGGTTGCGGCGTATTGTTTGGCCGAGGCCGGTCATGACCCCGGAAAGTGTGTCCGGCCAGAGTTAATCGAGCGTGTGGGTAAGTTGGCGCACCCCTGCAGGGAAGAAAACATCTATCGATAGCCTGTCCTACGGTAACGGACACTTGGAGTTGTATCTCGATCGATACAACTAGAACTGGATACTTGTGATGAGAATCGAATTGTGATGAGAAATGGATAGTATGGCTCTGGGATTGCTTTCTCGCGGGGAGTCGAGAAAGGATCTCTGGCCGAGGTTGATAACACTACTAATTTACATTATGTTGATCGGTACTCTTCTATATGCTGCAAGATGCTTGAAGATGCTTGAAGACGCTAGTCTTCGATAGGCTAGGCTTTCCCCTTCTCTTCTGGCATTCTGCAGTTTAGTCCACAAATATAGCCCATTTCCTTTGATATAGATGCATACTTAGTTTAGATCTGATGTAAGTCTTGCGAGTACTTTGGATGAGTACTCATGGTTGCTTTGCTACCTCTTTTTCTCCCATACCCGATTGTTGCGACCAGATGACGGATCCCAGGAGCCAGACGACGCCATTGATGACTATACTACCCCGAGGGTGCCTACTACTACGTGACGGCCGCTGACGACTTGGAGTAGTTAGGAGGCTCCCAGGCAGGAGGCCTTGCCTCTTCGATCGATGTTGCTTTTGTGCTAGCCTTCTTAAGGCAAACTTGTTTAACTCATGTCTGTACTCAGATAATGTTGCTTCTGCTGACTTGTGTATTCGAGCCCTCGAGGCCCCTGGCTTGTAATATAAAGCTTGTATTATTTTCATTTGTGTCTAGAGTTGTGTTGTGATATATTCCCGTGAGTCCTTGGTCTTGATCGTACACATTTGCGTGTATGATTAGTGTACTATTGAATCGAGGGCGTCACAAGTTGTTATCAGAGACGACTGCCTGTAGGTAGCCCCCTTTCCAACTCCTTGGCCGGAGTTGAGTCTAGTCACTGAAAAACTTCTACTAACATTGGATGTGTGTCTTACGGGCCTACGTCGCCATATGGGTGGTATTAGGATCTTTTATTCCTCGTCTACACTCTGGGACTCTGATCTCTCTTATATTTGGGTTAAAATGGTTTTACTAACTCTAACATTAGGATCCTATGACCACATTCACCCCAAAGCTGGATAAGCCATAGTTTTTCCTTAGAATAGTATTCTGGATAGTATACACACTGTCGTGATGACAACGAAGTGGTATCCATCGTACCTCTTTCATTATGCATGTTTCATCATGAATGATCCTTGTTTTTATAAATGCTCAATGCTGAACTACCCACTGTTACATGTTAGCAGGATGGTTAGACCCGCTGGCCTTGGCCGTGGTGCCAATGATCCACCACCGCCCGAATTCTTTGCGGGAATGATGCAACAATTTGAGCTGAACTGCCAATTCATGGAAGGAATGATGGCTTAGTTTCCTCATCCGAACATGAATCAACAGCCAACCCCAGGAACCCTGCAGGACTTCATGCGTCTCAACCCAACTATTTACCGCAGCTCAACTCAACCTCTTGATGCTGATGACTTGCTCCGCGACATCACATATGGAATGGAGTCTGCTAGTGTGGCCCCTGCTAGCTATGTTACCTTTGCATCTTTCTTTGTGAAGGGTCCCGTTGCTCAATGGTGGGACAGCCACAGGCGTACCCTGCCTGCTGGAACGGTCATCACTTGGCCGGATTTCCAAGCTGCTTTCCGTGCCCGCTTCATTCCTCATGGAATCATGGACAAGAAGAAGCGCGAGTTCCGCAACCTCACCCAAGGCAACAATACTGTAGATGCTTATCAGCGGGAATTTTTGGACTTGTCTCGTTATGCTGAAGAAGACATTGCAACTAATGCTCGTAGGCAAGAAAAGTTCCGTGAAGGACTTCACCCTGATATTAAGCTAGCACTGCTCGCTCATGACTTTGCCGACTTCGCCACCTTGGTGAACAAGGCTATTCAGGTCGAGACTGGTCTTCAGGAACACCAGGGATCCCTTAGGCGCAGCCGTGACGCTGGCTCATCTTCGGGCCCGTCAACACAGAAGCATCGGATACGGATTCCCCACAGTATGTATCGTCCAACTGCACCTACACCAAGACAGTCCTATGCTGCTCCGCGTTTGCCTCCTCCGCCAACGAGGCAGACTCTTTGGACTGCACCACCCCAAGTGCCTGCTACCAACCCAATGATGGTATGTGCTTCAGATGTGCCCATCCAGGTCACCTTGCCAAAGAGTGCAATCAGAAAAGGAACCAGCTGGCTTTGCCTTCAACTGGCCATAACAACCAGCCCCACAACAATAATGTCAGACCTTATGGTCGTGGACAGGCTAATCATGTTGATATGAATGAAGCTCAAGACCAGCCTGCTACTATGATGGGTACTCTCCTTGTTAATTCAGTACCAGCATCTGTTTTATTTGATTCAGGAGCATCGCATTCATTCATGTCATAAAATTTTGCATACGCACACGACATTCATGCGAGCCCATGAACACTCTGATAGTGGTACGCACCCTTGCGGGTCAGTGTCGAACTACCATGATTGGTCGCGACGTCCCCGTTGAAATTGAAGGGTTGGAATTTCATGTTTCTCCCATTATTCTGGAGTCTTCCAACATTGGCCTCATTCTGGGAATGGAATGGTTGAAAGCACATACTGCCTCTATCGTTTGTGCCACCAAAGTCGTTCATCTCCTACATCCTTCCGATGAGATAGTAAGCTACCATGCTCAGATTGTTCAAAACGCCGAAGCACGACTTTATGCTTTGAATGCGTTGAACGCAACACCTCTTGAGGGAATTTAAAAGATTCCAGTTGTTCGCTACTTCCTAGATGCCTTTCCAGAAGAACTTCCAGGAATACCCCCTGCCCGGGCTGTCGAGTTCGTCATCAATTTGAAACCAGGCACCGTTCCTATCGCCAAACAACCCTACAAGATGCCACCTCATGAGCTCCTTGAACTTAAGGAGGAAATCGACAAATCTCTTCGCAGTGGTTTCATTCGTCCAAGTTGTTGGGGAACGTAGTAATTTCAAAAAAATTCCTACACACATGCAAGATCATGGTGATGCATAGCAACGAGAGGGGAGAGTGTGATCTACGTACCCTTGTAGATCGACAACGGAAGCGTTAACTTGGTTGATGTAGTCGTACGTCTTCACGGCCCGACCAATCAAGCACCGAAACTACGGCACCTTCGAGTTCTAGCACACGTTCAGCTCGATGACGATCCCCGGACTCCGATCCAGCAAAGTGTCGGGGAAGAGTTCCGTCAGCACGACGGCGTGGTGACGATCTTGATGTACTACTGTCGCAGGGCTTCGCCTAAGCACCGCTACAATATTATCAAGGACTATGGTGGAAGGGGGCACCGCACACGGCTAAGAATATGATCACGTGGATCAACTTGTGTCTCTAGGTGGTGCCCCTGCCTCCGTATATAAAGGTTCAAGGGAGGGGGCCGGCCGGCCAGGAGAGGCGCGCCAGGAGGAGTCCTACTCCCTCTGGGAGTACGACTCCCCCCTTTCCTAGTTGGAATAGGATTCGTGGAGGGGGGGAAAGAGGAGAGAGAGGAGGAAGGGGGGCCGGCCCCCTCTCCTTGTCCAATTCGGACCAAGGGGGGGGGAGGGGCGCGTGGCCCATCTCTGGCCACCTCTCCTCTCTTCCACTAAGGCCCACTAAGGCCCATATACCTCCCGGGGGGTTACGGTAACCTCCCGGTCCTCCGGTAAAATCCCGATTTCACCCGGAACACTTCCGATATCCAAACATAGGCTTCCAATATATCAATCTTTATGTCTCGACCATTTAGAGACTCCTCGTCATGTCCGTGATCACATCCGGGACTCCGAACAACCTTCGGTACATCAAAATGCATAAACTCATAATATAACTGTCATCGTAACCTTAAGCGTGCGGACCCTACGGGTTCGAGAACAATGTAGACATGACCGAGACACGTCTCCGGTAAATAACCAATAGCGGAACCTGGATGCTCATAGTGGCTCCTACATATTCTACGAAGATCTTTTATCGGTCAGACCGCATAACAACATACGTTGTTCCCTTTGTCATCGGTATGTTACTTGCCCGAGATTCGATCGTCGGTATCCCGTACCTAGTTCAATCTCGTTACCGGCAAGTCTCTTTACTCGTTCTGTAATACATCATCCCGCAACTAACTCATTAGTTGCAATGCTTACAAGGCTTAAGTGATGTGCATTACCGAGAGGGCCCAGAGATACCTCTCCGACAATCGGAGTGACAAATCCTAATCTCGAAATACGCCAACCCAACATGTACCTTTGGAGACACCTGTAGAGCTCCTTTATAATCACCCAGTTACGTTGTGACGTTTGGTAGCACACAAAGTGTTCCTCTGGCAAACGGGAGTTGCATAATCTTATAGTCATAGGAACATGTATAAGTCATGAAGAAAGCAATAGCAACATACTAAACGATCGGGTGCTAAGCTAATGGAATGGGTCATGTCAATCATATCATTCAACTAATGATGTGATCCCATTAATCAAATAACAACTCTTTGTCCATGATTAGGAAATATAACCATCTTCGATTAACGAGCTAGTCAAGTAGAGGCATACTAGTGACACTTTGTTTGTCTATGTATTCACACATGTATTATTTTTCCGGTTAATACAATTCTAGCATGAATAATAAACTTTTATCATGATATAAGGAAATAAATAATAAATTTATTATTGCCTCTAGGGCATATTTCCTTCAGTCTCCCACTTGCACTAGAGTCAATAATCTAGATTACACAATAATGATTCTAACACCCATGGAGCCATGGTGGTGATCATGTTTTGCTCGTGGTAGAGGCTTAGTCAATGGGTCTGCAACATTCAGATCCGTATGTATCTTGCAAATCTCTATGTCTCCCACCTGGACTAGATCCCGGATGGAATTGAAGCGTCTCTTGATGTACTTGGTTCTCTTGTGAAATCTGGATTCCTTCACCAAGGCAATTGCACCAGTATTGTCACAAAAGATTTCCATTGGACCCGATGCACTAGGTATGACACCTAGATCGGATATGAACTCCTTCATCCAGACTCCTTCATTTGCTGCTTCCGAAGCAGCTATGTATTCCGCTTCACACGTAGATCCCGCCACGACGCTTTGTTTAGAACTGCACCAACTGACAGCTCCACCGTTTAATGTAAACACGTATCCGGTTTGTGATTTAGAATCGTCCGGATCAGTGTCAAAGCTTGCATCAACGTAACCGTTTACGATGAGCTCTTTGTCACCTCCATATACGAGAAACATATCCTTAGTCCTTTTCAGGTACTTCAGGATGTTCTTGACCGCTGTCCAGTGATCCACTCCTGGATTACTTTGATACCTCCCTGCTAGACTTATAGCAAGGCACACATCAGGTCTGGTACACAGCATTGCATACATGATAGAGCCTATGGCTGAAGCATAGGGAACATCTTTCATTTTCTCTCTATCTTCTGCAGTGGTCGGGCATTGAGTCTGACTCAACTTCACACCTTGTAACACAGGCAAGAACCCTTTCTTTGCTTGATCCATTTTGAACTTCTTCAAAATCTTGTCAAGGTATGTGCTTTGTGAAAGTCCAATTAAACGTCTTGATCTATCTCTATAGATCTTTATGCCTAATATGTAAGCAGCTTCACCGAGGTCTTTCATTGAAAAACTCTTATTCAAGTATCCCTTTATGCTATCCAGAAATTCTATATCATTTCCGATCAGTAATATGTCATCCACATATAATATCAGAAATGCTACAGAGCTCCCACTCACTTTCTTGTAAATACAGGCTTCTCCAAAAGTCTGTATAAAACCAAATGCTTTGATCACACTATCAAAGCGTTTATTCCAACTCCGAGAGGCTTGCACCAGTCCATAAATGGATCGCTGGAGCTTGCACACTTTGTTAGCTCCCTTTGGATCGACAAAACCTTCCGGTTGCATCATATACAACTCTTCTTCCAGAAATCCATTCAGGAATGCAGTTTTGACATCCATCTGCCAAATTTCATAATCATAAAATGCGGCAATTGCTAACATGATTCGGACAGACTTAAGCATCGCTACGGGTGAGAAGGTCTCATCGTAGTCAACCCCTTGAACTTGCCGAAACCCTTTTGCGACAAGTCGAGCTTTGTAGACAGTAATATTATCGTCGGCGTCAGTCTTCTTCTTGAAGATCCATTTATTCTCAATTGCTTGCCGATCATTGGGCAAGTCAACCAAAGTCCACACTTTGTTCTCATACATGGATCCCATCTCAGATTTCATGGCTTCAAGCCACTTTGCGGAATCTGGGCTCACCATCGCTTCTTCATAGTTCGTAGGTTCATCATGATCTATTAGCATGACTTCCAGAACTGGATTATCGTACCACTCTGGTGCGGATCTCACTCTGGTTGATCTACGAGGTTCAGTAGTATCTTGTTCTGAAGTTTCATGATCATTATCATTAGCTTCCTCACTAATTGGTGTAGGTGTCACAGAAATAGTTTTCCGTGATGCACTACTTTCCAATAAGGGAGCAGGTACAGTTACCTCGTCAAGTTCTACTTTCCTCCCACTCACTTCTTTCGAGAGAAACTCCTTCTCTAGAAAGTTTCCGAAGTTAGCAACAAAAGTCTTGCCTTCGGATCTGTGATAGAAGGTATATCCAATAGTTTCCTTTGGATATCCTATGAAGACACATTTCTCCGATTTGGGTTCGAGCTTATCAGGTTGAAGCTTTTTCACATAAGCATCGCAGCCCCAAACTTTCAGAAACGACAACTTTGGTTTCTTGCCAAACCATAGTTCATAAGGCGTCGTCTCAACGGATTTTGATGGTGCCCTATTTAACGTGAATGCGGCCGTCTCTAGAGCGTATCCCCAAAACGATAGCGGTAAATCAGCAAGAGACATCATAGATCGCACCATATCTAGTAAAGTACGATTACGACGTTCGGACACACCATTACGCTGTGGTGTTCCGGGTGGCGTGAGTTGCAAAACTATTCCGCATTGTTTCAAATGTACACCAAACTCGTAACTCAAATATTCTCCTCCACGATTAGATCGTAGAAACTTTATTTTCTTGTTACGATTATTTTCAACTTCACTCTGAAATTCTTTGAACTTTTCAAACGTTTCAGACTTATGTTTCATTAAGTAGATATACCCATATCTGCTTAAGTCATCTGTGAAGGTGAGAAAATAACGATATCCGCCACGAGCCTCAATATTCATCGGACCACATACATCTGTATGTATGATTTCCAACAAATCTGTTGCTCTCTCCATAGTACCAGAGAACGGCATTTTAGTCATCTTGCCCATGAGGCACGGTTCGCAAGTACCAAGTGATTCATAATCAAGTGGTTCCAAAAGTCCATCAGTATGGAGTTTCTTCATGCGCTTTACACCGATATGACCTCAACGGCAGTGCCACAAATAAGTTGCACTATTATTATCAACTATGCATCTTTTGGCTTCAACATTATGAATATGTGTGTTACTACTATCGAGATTCAATAAGAATAGACCACTCTTCAAGGGTGCATGACCATAAAAGATATTACTCATATAAATAGAACAACCATTATTCTCTGATTTAAATGAATAACCGTCTCGCATCAAACAAGATCCAGATATAATGTCCATGCTTAACGCTGGCACCAAATAACAATTATTTAGGTCTAATATTAATCTCGAAGGTAGATGTAGAGGTAGCGTGCCGACCGCGATCACATCGACTTTGGAACCGTTTCCCACACGCATCGTCACCTCGTCCTTAGCCAATCTTCGCTTAATTCGTAGTCCCTGTTTCGAGTTGCAAATATTAGCAACAGAACCAGTATCAAATACCCAGGTGCTACTGCGAGCATTAGTAAGGTACACATCAATAACATGTATATCACATATACCTTTGTTCACCTTGCCATCCTTCTTATCCGCCAAATACTTGGGGCAGTTCCGCTTCCAGTGACCAGTCTGCTTGCAGTAGAAGCACTCAGTTTCAGGCTCAGGTCTAGACTTGGGTTTCTTCTCTTGAGCAGCAACTTGCTTGCTGTTCTTCTTGAAGTTCCCCTTGTTCTTACCTTTGCCCTTTTTCTTGAAACTAGTGGTCTTGTTGACCATCAACACTTGATGCTCCTTTTTTATTTCTACCTCCGCAGCTTTTAGCATTGCGAATAGCTCGGGAATAGTCTTATTCATCCCTTGCATATTATAGTTCATCACGAAGCTCTTGTAGCTTGGTGGCAGTGATTGGAGAATTCTGTCAATGACGCAATCATCTGGAAGATTAACTCCCATTTGAATCAAGTGATTATTATACCCAGACATTTTGAGTATATGCTCACTGAAAGAACTGTTCTCCTCCATCTTGCAGCTATAGAACTTATTGGAGACTTCATATCTCTCAATCCGGGCATTTGCTTGAAATATTAACTTCAACTCCTGGAACATCTCATATGCTCCATGACGTTCAAAACGTCGTTGAAGTCCCGGTTCTAAGCCGTAAAGCATGGCACACTGAACTATCGAGTAGTCATCAGCTTTGCTCTGCCAGACGTTCACAACATCTGGTGTTGCTCCAGCAGCAGGCCTGGCACCCAGCGGTGCTTCCAGGACGTAATTCTTCTGTGCAGCAATGAGGATAATCCTCAAGTTACGGACCCAGTCCATGTAATTGCTACCATCATCTTTCAACTTTGCTTTCTCAAGGAACGCATTAAAATTCAAGGGAACAACAGCACGGGCCATTTATCTACAATCATACATAAACAAGCAAGATACTATCAGGTACTAAGTTCATGATAATTTTAGGTTCAATTAATCATATTACTTAAAGAACTCCCACTTAGATAGACATCCCTCTAATCCTCTCAGTGATTACGTGATCCAAATCAACTAAACCATGTCCGATCATCACGTGAGATGGAGTAGTTTCATTGGTGAACATCACTATGTTGATCATATCTACTACATGATTCACGCTCGACCTTTCGGTCTGCGTGTTCCGAGGCCATATCTGTATATGCTTGGCTCGTCAAGTATAACCTGAGTATTCCGCGTGTGCAACTGTTTTGCACCCGTTGTATTTGAACGTAGAGCCTATCACACCCGATCATCACGTGGTGTCTCAGCACGAAGAACTTTCGCAACAGTGCATACTCAGGGAGAACACTTCTTGATAATTTAGTGAGAGATCATCTTATAATGCTACTGTCAATCAAAGCAAGATAAGATGCATAAAAGATAAACATCACACGCAATCAATATAAGTGATATGATATGGCCATCATCATCTTGTGCTTGTGATCTCCATCTCCGAAGCACCGTCGTGATCACCATCGTCACCGGCGCGACACCTTGATCTCCATCGTAGCATCGTTGTCGTCTCGCCAATCTTATGCTTCCACGACTATCGCTACCGCTTAGTGATAAAGTAAAGCATTACAGCGCGATTGCATTGCATACAATAAAGCGACAACCATATGGCTCCTGCCAGTTGCCGATAACTCGGTTACAAAACATGATCATCTCATACAATAAAATTTAGCATCATGTCTTGACCATATCACATAACAACATGCCCTGCAAAAACAAGTTAGACGTCCTCTACTTTGTTGTTGCAAGTTTTACGTGGCTGCTACGGGCTTTAAGCAAGAACCAATCTTACCTACGCATCAAAACCACAACGATAGTTTGTCAAGTTGGTGTTGTTTTAACCTTCGCAAGGCCCGGGCGTAGGCACACTCGGTTCAACTAAAGTTGGAGAAACTGTCACCCGCAAGCCACCTATGTGCAAAGCACGTCGGGAGAACCGGTCTCGCGTAAGTGTACGCGTAATGTCGGTCCGGGCCGCTTCGTCCAACAATACCGCCGAACCAAAGTATGACATGCTGGTAAGCAGTATGACTTATATCGCCCACAACTCACTTGTGTTCTACTCGTGCATGTAACATCAACATATAAAACCTAGGCTCGGATGCCACTGTTGGGGAACGTAGTAATTTCAAAAAAATTCCTACGCACACGCAAGATCATGGTGATGCAGAGCAACGAGAGGGGAGAGTGTGATCTACGTACCCTTGTAGATCGACAACGGAAGCGTTCACTTGGTTGATGTAGTCGTACGTCTTCACGGCCCGACCGATCAAGCACCGAAACTACGGCACCTCCGAGTTCTAGCACACGTTCAGCTCGATGACGATCCCCGGACTCCGATCCAGCAAAGTGTCGGGGAAGAGTTCCATCAGCACGACAGCGTGGTGACGATCTTGATGTACTACTGTCGCAGGGCTTCGCCTAAGCACCGCTACAATATTATCGAGGACTATGGTGGAAGGGGGAACCACACACGGCTAAGAATATGATCACGTGGATCAACTTGTGTCTCTAGGGGGTGCCCCTGCCTCCGTATATAAAGGTTCAAGGGAGGGGGGCCGGCCGGCCAGGAGAGGCGCGCCAGGAGGAGTCCTACTCCCTCTGGGAGTAGGACTCCCCCCTTTCCTAGTTGGAATAGGATTCGTGGAGGGGGGGGGGGAAGAGGAGAGAGAGGAGGAAGGGGGGGCTGGCCCCCTCTCCTTGTCCAATTTGGACCAAGGGGGGGAGGGGCGCGCGGCCCATCTCTGGCCAACTCTCCTCTCTTCCACTAAGGCCCACTAAGGCCCATATACCTCCCGGGGGGTTCCGGTAACCTCCCGGTACTCCGGTAAAATCCTGATTTCATCCGGAACACTTTCGATATCCAAACATAGGCTTCCAATATATCAATCTTTATGTCTCGACCATTTTGAGACTCCTCGTCATGTCCGTGATCACATCCAAGACTCCGAACAACCTTCGGTACATCAAAATGCATAAACTCATAATATAACTATCATCGTAACCTTAAGCGTGCGAACCCTACGGGTTCGAGAACAATGTAGACATGACCGAGACACGTCTCCGGTCAATAACCAATAGCGGAACCTGGATGCTCATATTGGCTCCTACATATTCTACGAAGATCTTTTATCGGTCAGACCGCATAACAACATACGTTGTTCCCTTTGTCATCGGTATGTTACTTGCCCGAGATTCGATCGTCGGTATCCCATACCTAGTTCAATCTCGTTACCGGCAAGTCTCTTTACTCGTTCTATAATACATCATCCCGCAACTAACTCATTAGTTGCAATGCTTACAAGGCTTAAGTGATGTGCATTACCGAGAGGGCCCAGAGATACCTCTCCGACAATCGGAGTGACAAATCGTAATCTCGAAATATGCCAACCCAACATGTACCTTTGGAGACACCTGTAGAGCTCCTTTATAATCACCCAGTTACGTTGTGACATTTGGTAGCACACAAAGTGTTCCTCTGGCAAACGGGAGTTGCATAATCTTATAGTCATAGGAACATGTATAAGTCATGAAGAAAGCAATAGCAACATACTAAACGATCGGGTGCTAAGCTAATGGAATGGGTCATGTCAATCAGATCATTCAACTAATGATGTGATCCCGTTAATCAAATAACAACTCTTTGTCCATGGTTAGGAAACATAACCATCTTCGACTAACGAGCTAGTCAAGTAGAGGCATACTAGTGACACTCTGTTTGTCTATGTATTCACACATGTATTATGTTTCCGGTTAATACAATTCTAGCATGAATAATAAACTTTTATCATGATATAAGGAAATAAATAATAACTTTATTATTGCCTCTAGGGCATATTTCCTTCACAAGTTCCTCTGCTTGGGGAGCACCTTCTCTCTTTGTAAAGAAGAAGGACAGAACGAACCGTTTGGTCCAAGACTATCGTCCTATCAACCAAGCTACAATTCAGAACAAATATCCCCTTCCTCGGGTCAATGATCTATATGATCAACTTGCTGGTTCATATTCTCTAAACCCGACTTGAGGTTGGGTTACCACCAGATCCGTGTTCGTGAAGAGGATATTCCAAAGACCGCATTCATCACTCGTTATGGTTCTTACGAGTACACCATCATGTCTTTTGGCTTTACCAATGCTCCAGCCACTTTCTCTCGTCTGATGAACTACATATTCCGGGATTACCTCGACAAGTTCTTCGTAGTCTATCTGGATGATATTCTGGTATATTCGAAGAACAAAGAAGAACATACTGAACATCTTCGACTTGTTCTAGAGAAGTTTCGAGAACAACAACTTTATGCCAACTATTCCAAGTGTGAATTCTGGCTTCCTGAAGTAACCTACCTTGGGCATGTCATCTCCAAGGATGGTATTTCCGTCAACCCAGAGCGAGTGCAGGCTATTCTTGATTGGACCCCTCCGAAGACTGTCAAGCAAGTCAGAAGCTTTCTCGGACTTGCCAGCTATTGTCGCCGTTTTGTCGAGAACTTCTCCAAGATCGCCAATCCACTGACCAATCTGCTCCACAAAGGCGTTAAGTTCGATTGGACAGACAAATGTTAGGAAAGTTTCTAGGCACTCAAAGACAAGCTGACATCTGCCCCAGTGCTTGCTCCCCCTGATTCTCGCAAGGACTTTGTCATCTATTGCGACGCTTCACGTCAAGGATTAGGCTGTGTCCTAATGCAAGAGCGCAGAGTGTTTGCTTATGCCTCTCGTCAAGTACGTCATCATGAAGAGAACTACCCAGTTCATGACCTTGAGCTTGCTGCAATTATCTATGCACTGAAGCTATGGCGATAGTACCTTCTCGGTAATCGTTGCGAGATCTTCACTGATCATCAGAGTCTGAAGTATTTGTTTACTCAGCCAGATCTGAACCTCCGTCAGCAGTGATGGATGGAAGCTATTGCTGACTACAACTGCGGTATATCCTATACCCCTGGTAAGGCTAATGTAATGGCCGATGCCCTGAGTCATAAGTCTTATTGCAATAATCACATGGTCTACAAAGATCAACCCCACCTTAATGAAGAGCTATGCAAGCTGAACATTCAACTAATTCCACAGGGTTATCTGAATAACCTTGTCCTGGAACCAACTCTTTTGAAAGCAATTAAGTCTGCTCAAGCCAAAGATGCTCACGTGGATTTGATGAAAAAGGATCTTGCCTTAGAGAAATCCAGAGATTTCTCACTTGGTGAAGATGGAACCTTATACTTCAGAGATCGCATTATCGTACCCCGGTTCAAGCTTATGACAGAGAAGGTGATGAAAGAAGCGCATGATACCCCTCTCTCTATTCATCCAGGAAGTACCAAGATGTATCTAGACATCCGTCAGAAGTACTGGTGGTCCAAGATGAAGCAAGATATTGCTCGATATATCAAAGAATGTGTCGTTTGTCGTCGCGTCAAAGCAGAACATCAGAAACCGGCTGGACTTCTACAACCGCTTTCGATTCCTGAATGGAAGTGGGATAAGATCCAAATGGACTTCGTCACTGGCCTTCCCAAGTCTCAGAAAGGTAACGATGCTATCTTTGTCGTCATCGACCAATTCTCAAAGGTTTCTCACTTTCTGCCAGTCAAGGAGACTATCACTGCTAGTCAATTAGCAAACTTGTATATCTCCAGAATTGTGTCACTCCACGACATTCCGAAGGAGATCAGTTCAGACAGTGGCAGTATATTCACTTCAAAGTTCTGGGATAGTTTCCAAGAGGCAATGGGAAGTCATATTACCTGGAGCATTGCTTATCATCCCCAATCCCAAGGCCAAGTCGAGCGAGTCAATCAAATTCTTGAAGACATGCTTCGAGCTTGTGCTATTTCTTTTGGCAAGAAGTGGGAAGAATCTCTCCCTTATGCGGAGTTCTCTTATAGCAACAGTTATCAAGCCAACTTAAAGATGGCACCCTTTGAAGTGCTCTATGGACGTAAGTGCCGAACCCCTCTGAATTGGTCAGAAACTGGGGAACGGACGCTCATTGGTCCAGACATTATTCAACAAGCTGAAGAGCAGGTTCGCATTGTCTGGGATAATCTCAAGGCGGCCTAGTCCCGCCAGAAGAGCAACTATGATCGGAAACACTGGGGTTCAACTTATCAACCTGGTGAACAAGCTTATTGCGTGTAACTCCTTTGAGAGGCACTCATCGGTTAGGAGTCAAGGGCAAGCTAGCTCCGCGCTACATTGGTCCCTTCCGCATCCTCGCCCGTCATGGACTGGTGGCTTATCAATTGGAGTTGCCACCTCAGTTCTCTCACGTCCATGATGTCTTCCACATGTTGCAACTTCGTCGATGCTTCAAGGATCCGGAACGTGAAGTGGATCCGGAATTGATTGAAATTCAAGATGATCTCACATACAAAGAGCGTCCGATCCGCATTCTTGAAGAAGCTGAACGTCGAACCGGCCAGAAGGTTACCAAGTTCCTCAAGGTGCAATGGTAGAATCATACTAAACATGAAGCCACTTGGGAACGCGAAGATAACCTCCGGGCCGAATACCCCGACCTGTTCCCTTCTACCTCTAAATTCTCGGGACGAGAATTTCTTTTAGAGGAGGAGAGTTGTAACACCCCGGTGTAATGATGCTACAGTAATCCCTGAGATCAAGCTAATCATTTTGCTATAACAGTGCTTGGTCACTTTGATCAATATTCCATTTCAAATTCTAGTTGAATTCAACTTCAAATTCTGAGTGAAATTCAAAATTGCTCAAACATGAAAACTAAAATGTTCATCATGTGCCAAATAATCCACAACCAATAATGGTGGTGAACCAACATTTTTGCAAAGGGTTTAAGTGGCCTAAACTACTTAAAATAGTGGCCTAATCAATAAATTAAATGCCTTTTTAATTTATAAAATTGGCAAACTATTTCAAAAGTCTCACAATATTTTTGTGGCAGTGCACTTTAATTCTTGAAATTGTTTTGGTCAGTGGCATAATTTTGCAAGTCATTATTGGCTAAAAATAAAATGCAAAAGGTACTGAATATAAAAAACTAAAAGAAAAAGGAAAAGGAAAGAAGAAGGGGTGGGAGAGCCCTGGCCTCCCCTTGGGCCTTGGCCCACCTCGGCCAGCCGGACGGCCCACAGCCCCCTCCTCCTCACTGCCCTGGGCCTCAGTCCACAGTGGCAGGCCTCTGCCCAGCAGCCCAACCCCCACCCACGATCGTCTTCTACTGCTCGACCGACCGCTCGGTCGCGGTCGCCACCGGACCGGCTCACCGGCGTCGTCGGCGAGGGGATAAGGCCGCCCCGATGCCTCGGCCTCTACCCATCTCTCCCACTTGCTCCCTCTCTTTGCCTCTCCCTCTCCCCACCAGTTCCCCGCTCGCTTCCTCTCCCCCGGTTCCCCATCCACACCCAAGCGCGGTCGCCGCCGTCCTCTGTCGTTGTCGCGGCCACCCGCCGCCCCGCGCCCGCTGACCCTGTCGGTGAGCTCCGCGGGGGTCAACTCCTTCGACCAGTGGCCTCAGCTGGAGCTCGGAGGCGCGGCAGCGCCGTTTCCCCCTTTGTTCGCATCTTCGGCCACCGCAAATCACCGCCGTCGGTTCATCGTCTCCACTGCGCTACAAAGCTTCCACGGGCCACCTTGAGCCACTCGGTGAGATCCATCACCTCTTCCCTTGCCTCCTTTAGCTTGCTGCGGCCGTAGCTTGCCGCTTCTGCTATGGCCGAACAAAGCGCCGCCGTCGAGCTCCTCGCCGTGGCCACGCTGGCCGATGAGCTCGTCTGAGCTCGCAGTCGTGCTCAACACACGCGTAGGGCCCCGTAGCGCTAGCTAGCTCGCTCCGCCGTGCCGTGTAATGCCGGTTCCGCCCATGCCCGAACTCCGGTGCCGCCTCCGCCGCTCGTCGGCATTGTTCCGGTCATCCCCGAGACCAACCCGTAGCTCCATGCGATGCGCGACATCGCTAGCTCTTGAATGGGAGTAGCCACACCTGTTTTGGGCCACCGAGGCGAAATCCCGAGGCTCACCGGCGCCCTCCGCCGCGTTTTGGCTCATCGGAGCGAACTCCGACGCCGGCGTCCGACGTGGCCGACCTGGGGCCACCCTCTTGGCCGCTGCCAGCGGCCCCACGGGCCCCGTTGACTGGGTTGACCCAGTCAATGTGCTGACTGGGCAGGCCCAACCACTGACACACGGGCCCCACCGCTTTTTCCTCTAACTAAAATGTTTTTATTAATTAAAACTAATTAGTTTAGCTAATTAGTCTATGACAGGTGGGGTCCAGTCACTAATTACTCTTTTTAAATTAAAATGAACTGCTCTTAGCCCACTGCCAATGACAGGTGGGCCCTACTGGGCAGGTTTGACCTGGTGAGTGCGGCTGTTGACTGTTGACGTCACTATGACATCATGCTGATGTCATAATTCCTTTTCTGTTAATTTAAATAATTTCAGAATATGCTTTAATCTTTAAAAATTCATAGAAAATAAACCGTAACTCGGTTGAAAATGGTTTCTACATGAAAGTTGCTCAGAAAAATCCAACAAATCCAAATGCGCGGTCCATTCACCTGTCACATGACCCTAGCATGCTAAACATGGAACCATCCCCTCTCTTTCATCTATCCAGAATCCGCCTAACATCGGGAATTCATCCTCAGATGTTTATCTCCTCCGTCTGCAACGTGTAGTACTATGTTAGGACAACCCTAGCTCTGCCCGTCGTCATGTTATGCCTTGTGATGCATTGTTTGCTCTGTATTTACTGTTTCTTCTCCCTCTTCTCTCCGGTAGAACCCGAGACCGATGCCGCCCCTGTGATCGACTATGTCGACGACGACCCCTCCTTACCAGAGCAACCAGGCAAGCAAACCCCCCTTGAGCATTCCGATATCGCTCATTTCTTTCCCTCTCATGCTTGCATTAGAACTGCTACTGCTTTCTGTATGATCCTACTCTGATGCATAGCATGTTGTTGTTACCTGCTTTTATACCTTACCTGCTTATCCTAAACTGCTTAGTATAGGTTGGTTAGTGATCCATCAGTGACCCCCACCTTGTCCTAGTTGCCTCGCTTTATGTTAGATGACTCAATCAACGTGATCGACGTCCATGCCCCGACACCGCACATCACCCCCTAGTAGAACGACTCTGCAGAGTTATCATCGAGTGCCGAGGGTGGAACCTCATACATCACTCCTGATGAGACCTCTGTAGTGTAGCTAATCGGTCGTGGTCATCGAGGGTGATTTCCTCCTTAACCACTTCCGATACGGCTCTATCGTGCAACCCCTCAAGTGTGAACCTCGAGGGTGGATCCTCTTATGTTCACCTTGATGATTACATCAAGTGGAATTTACCGGGGGTGATTCCTCGGGTTTCCCCCTTGATGTGTGCACACACGGATACTTGGACTTTACAATTGTTACTTGGATAGGCGGGTCGACCCTGAGGGGTACCGCGAGTGATGTGGAGACGGGTTGACCTGGAAGGTGCCCGCGAGATACTTACGAGGCGTGGCCGGGCATTCTTAGCCCTTGCCGCAAGTACTCGAGGCGGGGCAACGGGGTCACATCTTTTGTGAGTCTCTGCTCGTGACCGCACTGCCAATGCACTAACGGTTTGGATATTTGATCCTTGGGGCCTCTGGCCTGATAGCACTAACCATCACGTGGGCATTGTATGGGTGTTCTGCGCCGTATGCATCAACCAAAGCTTATTAGACGTCAGCGACTGAGCGGCGCGCGCCCGGTTGGACTGGTAAGCTTCTGCCTTTTTAAGGAGGTAGCTAGGTCTGCTCACCGGCCGCCCACGCAACATGCAGGAGTTCCCAGGGCGATGGCCCAAGACCCATGGGGGCATTGGTTTAGTCCGGCGTGCTGACCTCTCTATTAAGCCTAGGTCGGGTTGCAGCGTATTGTTTGGCCGAGGCCGGGCATGACCCAGGAAAGTGGGTCCATCCGGAGTTAATCGAGCGTGGTGGGTAAGTTGGTGCACCCCTGCAGGGAAGAAAACATCTATCGATAGCCTGTCCTACGGTAACGGACACTTGGAGTTGTATTCCGATCGATACAACTAGAACGGTATACTTGTGATGAGAATCGGATTGTGATGAGAAATGGATAGTATGGCTCTGGGATTGCTTTCTCGCAGGGAGTTGAGAAAGGATCTCTGGCCGAGGTTGATAACACTACTACTTTACATTATGTTGATCTGTACTCTTCTATATGCTGCAAGATGCTTGAAGATGCTTGAAGACGCTAGTCTTCGATAGGCTAGGCTTTCCCCTTCTCTTCTGGCATTCTGCAGTTTAGTCCACAGATACATCCCATTTTCTTTGATACGGATGCATACTTAGTTTAGATCTGATGTAAGTCTTGCGAGTACTTTGGATGAGTACTGACGGTTGCTTTGCGACCTCTTTTTCTCCCATACCCGATTGTTGCAACCAGATGACGGACCCGAGGAGCCAGACGGCGCCACTGATGACTACTACTACCCCGAGGGTGCCTACTACTACGTGACGCCCGCTGACGACTTGGAGTAGTTAGGAGGCTCCTAGGTAGGAGGCCTTGCCGTTTCGATCAATGTTGCTTTTGTGCTAGCCTTCTTAAGGCAAACTTGTTAACTCATGTATGTACTCAGATAATGTTGCTTCCGCTGACTCTTGTGTATTCGAGCTTATGTATTCGAGCCCTCGAGGCCCCTGGCTTGTAATATAAAGCTTGTATTATTTTCATTTGTGTCCAGAGTTGTGTTGTGATATCTTCCCGTGAGTCCTTGATCTTGATCATACACATTTGCGTGTATGATTAGTGTACGACTGAATCGAGGGCGTCACAAAAAAGGAATAAACTTTATTTTCTGCTTGGGAACCGCCTATGATATATCTAGCATGGAAAGTGTTGGGAGATCTAAGTCATTTTCGTTGGTGGGAAAAGTATGCCTCTCAAAAAAAATATCTTTCAATTTTCGCTTTGAGCTCTGGCACCTCTACAAATCCCTACTTTCCTCCACGAAGGGCCTTTCTTTTACTTTATGCAATTTTTATTTTTAATTTGAGTCTCCATCTTCTCTTATAAAGCACCAACTAGGAGGCACTATGATCGTACTTGAGCATTGGGTGTAGCTAATATACGAGTGTGTTTCATGAATGGATCAATGATTGAGCATGATGGGCTAGGGATAACTTATTTTAGCATTGATATTTTGAAAGACATGGTTTCTTGGTGATATGCTTGAGTATTTAAGTTATCATGTCAAAACTAGACTATTGCTTCGAACAATATTAAAGTCCGAATGTCCATGCTATAAAGAAAATAATATGGGATGACATGTTAGGCAGCATTCCACATCAAAAATTCTATTTTATCATTTACCTACTCGAGGACGAACATGAATTAAGCTTGGGGATGCTGATACGTCTCCAATGTATCTATAATTTTCGATTGTTCCATGCTATTATATTAGCATTCTTGGATGTTTTACAGTCATTTTATAGCGACTTTATATCATTTTTTGGGACTAACCTATTGACCCAGTGCCCAGTGCGAGTTGCTGTATTTTGCTTGTTTTTTATATCGCAAAAAATCAATATCAAACAGAGTCCAAACATCCCGAAACTTTTTGGAGAATTGTTCTGGACCATAACACCCAGGATGGGCCAGACCAGCACTTGGGGGGTGCCCCGAGGGGGGAACAACCCACCAGGGCGCGCCTGGCTCCCAGGCGCGCGCAGGTGGGTTGTGCCCACCTCAGTGGCCTCCCGCACACCCTCTTTACCCTATAAGTTCCCGAAAATTCAAGAAACCCTCGGGGTTAACCTAGATCAGAAGTTCCGCCGCCGCAGGGCTCTGTAGCCACTGAAAACCAATATAGACCTGTTCTGGCACCCTGCCGGAGGGGGAATCATCTCCGGTGGCCATCTTCATCATCCCGGCGGCCAGCACGATCAGGAGGGAGTAGTCCACTGCTACCTCTTGAGCATGCGTTGGTTTTCCCTTGAAGAGGAAAGGGTGATGCTGCAAAGTAGCGTAAGTATTTCCCTCAATTTTTGAGAACCAAGGTATCCATCTAGTAGGAGACTACACGCTAATCGCCTAGTACCTACACAAACAATCAAGAACCTTGCAACCAACGTGATAAAGGGGTTGTCAATCCCTTCACGGTCACTTGCAAAAGTGAGATCTGATAAAGATAATAAGACAAATATTTTTGGTATTTTTGTTGTATAGATTGAAAAGTAAAAATTGCAAAATAAATAGTAAACTAGAATTATAGATCGGAAACATATATGATGTAAAGTAGATCCGGGGGCCATAGGTTTTACTAGTGGCTTCCCTCAAGATAGCATATATTATGGTGGGTGAACAAATTACTGCCGAGCAATTGATAGAAAAGCACATAGTTATGCGAATATATCTAGGCATGACGATGAACATAGGCATCACGTCCGTGTCAAGTAGACCGAAACGATTCTGCATCTACTACTATTACTCCACACATCGACCGCTATCTAGCATGCATCTAGAGTATGAAGTTCATAAGAACAAAGTAACACATTAGGCAAGATGAAGTGATGTAGAGGGATAAACTCAAGCAATATAATATAAACCCCATCTTTTTATCCTCGATGGCAACAATACAATACGTGTCGGTTCCCTTTCTGTCACTGGGATCGAGCACCGCAAGATTGAACCCAAAGCTAAGCACTTCTCCCATTGCAAGAAAGATCAATCTAGTAGGCTAAACTAAACCGATAATTCAAAGAGACTTGCAAAGATATCAACTCATGCATATAAGGATTCAGAGAAGAATCAAATATTGTTCATAGATAATCTTGATCATAAACCCACAATTCATCGGATCTCGGCAAACATACCACAAAAAGTATTACATCGAATAGATATCCAAGAACGTCGAGGAGAACTTTGTATTGAGAACCAAAGAGAGAGAAACATCCATCTAGCTAATAACTATGGACCCGAAGGTCTGTGGTAAACTACTCACACATCATCGGAGAGGCTATGGTGTTGATGTAGAAGCCCTCCGTGATCGAATCCCCCTCCGGCAGATCGCCGGAAAAGGCCCCAAGATCGGATCTCATGGGTACAAAAGGTTGCGGTGGTGGAAAAGTGGTTTCGTGGCTCCCCTGGATGTTTTTAGGATATAAGAGTATATATATAGGTGAAAGAAGTAGGTCAGTGGAGCTACAAGGGGCCCACGAGGGTGGGGGACATGCCTACCCCCCTGGGCGCGCCCTCTTGCCTCGTGGCCGCCTCGTTGCGTCTCTGACTTCCACTGCAAGTCTCCTGGATTGCGTTTGTTCCAAGAAAGATCCTCGCGAAGGTTTCGTTCCGTTTGATACTCCTTTTCCGCGGAACACTGGAATAGGCGAAAAACAACAATTTGCACTGGGCCTTCGGTTAACAGGTTAGTCCCAAAAATAATATAAATGAGTATATTAAAGCCCATTAAATAGCATGGAACAATAAAAAATTATAGATACGTTGGAGACGTATCAGCATCCCCAAGCTTCATTCCTGCTCGTCCTCGAGTAGGTAAATGATAAAAACAGAATTTTTGATGTGGAATGCTACCTAACATAATTTTCAATGTAATTCTCTTTATTGTGGCATAAATGTTTAGATCCAAAAGATTCTAGACAGAAGTTTAATGTTGACATAAAAATAATAATACTTCAAGCATGCTAACCAAGAAATTATGTCTTATCAAAATAACATAGACAAAGAAAGCTTATCCCTACAAAATCATATAGTTTGGCCATGCTTCATTTTCGTCACACAAAATGCTCCCATCATGCACAACCTCGATGACAAGCCAAGCAATTGTTTCATACTTAGCCTTTCCAAACTCTTTCAACTTTCACACAATATAAGAGCGCGAGCAATGGACATAGCACTATGGGTGGAATAGAATATGATGATGGAGGTTGTGTGAGAAGACAACAGAGGAGAAAGTCTCACATTGACGCGGCTAATCAACGGGCTATGGAGATGCCCATCAATTGATTTCAATGCAAGGAGTAGGGATTGCCATGCAATGGATGCACTAGAGCTATAAATATATGAAGGCTCAACTAAAGAAACTAAGTGGGTGTGCATCCAACTTGCTTGCTCACGAAGACCTTGGGCATTTTGAGGAAGCCCATCATTGGAATATACAAGCCAAGTTCTATAATGAAAAATTCCCACTAGTATATGAAAGTGACAAAATAAGAGACTCTCTATCATGAAGGTCATGGTTCTACTTTGAAGCACAAGTGTGGAAAAAAGGATAGTAACATTGCCCCTTCTCTCTTTTTCTCTATTTTCTTAGTTGGGACTTTTTTCTCTCTTTTTTGTGGCCCCTTTTTTTTCCGTCCGGAATCTCATCCTGACTTGTGGGGGAATCATAGTCTCCATCATCCTTTCCTCACATGTGACAATGCTCTAATAATGAAAATCATCACACTTTTATTTACTTACAACTCAAGAATTACAACTCGATACTTAGACAAAATATGACTCTATGTGAGTGCCTCCGGCGGTGTACCGGGATGTGTAATGAATCAAGAGTGACATGTATGAAGGAATTATGAAGGTGGCTTTGCCACAAATACGATGTCAACTTCATGATCATGCAAAGCAATATGACAATTATGGAGCGTGTCATAATAAACAGAATGGTGGTAAGTTGCATGGCAATATATCTCGGAATGGTGGTTGTATTGCGGAAGATATAAGGAGGCTTATGTGTGATAGAACGTATCATATCATGGGGTTTGGACGCACTGGTGAAGTTTGCACCAACTCTCGAGGTGAGAAAGAGCAATGCACGGTATCGAAGAGGCTAGCAATGGTAGAAGGGTGAGAGTGCATATAATCCATGGACTCAACATTAGTCATAAAGAACTCACATACTTATTACAAAAATCTACAAGTCATCAAAACCAAGCACTACGCGCATGCTCCTAGGGCGATAGATTGGTAGGAAAATACCATCGCTCGTCCCCGACCGCCACTCATAAGGAAAGCAATCAAAGAACACCTCATGCTTCAAATTTGTCACACAACGCTTACCATACGTGCATGCTATGGGACTTGCAAACTTCAACACAAGTATTTCTCAATTCCACAATTACTCAACTAGCACAACTCTAATATTACCATATTTCTCTCCCTAATAATAAAGCACGGATTAAGTCTCCGGGTTCACCGTCACAATACATTTTTTTCGTACGCTTTCAGTTTATCAATAAAAAAACGTTCGATCCACCGCCTCTGCGTTCGTAAGGAAAAATAAATTGTGGCATGTGGGGATCGAACTCACGCCCTGTGTTAAAGTCGACCGGATGGAAACCAGCTGGCCTGGCTGCCCTTTCTTTCCTTTCAATGGGATATGTGCTATAAAAAAAGAGGACACGGAAGAGATCCAACACAGAGGGGATATTCAGATGGATTTCTTAGAAAGAAGACAGACCCCATAATGGGAAGGTGCAGCAAGACCACTTAACTGAAGTCAAAGATTTCTTCATAAAAAATTACATGCAAAGACCACATAATGGGAAGGTCCGCATGGATCTGCTGCACGCATGCAACGTGCATATGGCCTACGCATAGCGGTATGTTTTTTTATCATATGTATGATTTTTACTAATTCTAAAACATATTAAGTGATACTAATTATTCAATTGATTATTTTAAACAACACCCAAACTTTTTACTAAATCTAAAATAATTACAGATTAAGTGATACTAATTATTCGAGTGATTATTTTAAAACAACACCCAAACAAATTATACAAAAAAAATCGACCGGCGGAGATCTACTACTCATTTAAATGATGATGGAGAAGGGAGGTATTAATTGTTAGTTATTTTGTACCGTTGCAACGCACGAACACTTTTGCTATCTATATCTGTATCTATACCACCTATTAATAAAAGAGTTATTGCTTCTTACCACCACAATTTTGTCCGTCCACCTCGTTCATGCAGTTTCGTATGGTTTGCCCGAGGTGGTACTATTTTTCTGCGCAGGTTCACGATCGTTCAATTTTATTTATGGGCCACCAGCCGGCGTGCACGTCCGACCAGGCTAGGCTGCAGCAAACGCACGAACTAGCCCATCTAGAAAGGGCTCTCGTAAAAACGGAAGAAAGTAAAATAGTCCCAACAAGAGGACACAGGTTTCTTCACGATAAAATAGTCCCACCTCGGCTTTTTTCATTGAATTGCACCGGTTCTTATAGTTCGCGTAAAATAGTCCCAACAAGTAGCTTGGGAATCAACAAAGATTGTGGGGCATACCATGCATGTTAAGGAGGTAACCAAGGAATCACATCAAACGACAAGCTCCTTGGTTAATTAAGAGGTGGGATTGTGGGCAAGAATCAGTAAGCAATGAATGGTGGAAACCAAGGAATAACATGCATGGCATGATGCAGTACTCTGAATAAGAGAAGAAGGAATTGTGGGCAAGAATCATGAAGGAGAAAAATCTATGTGTGATGGCCAGCTAGGCCAGCGACTCCTGCATCCAGGCGCCGAAGCTCGCGGGAAAGAGATGGTCGCTAGCAACACAGCGGCCGTCCATGGAGCCAAAGCAGCGACATGAAGTCAGCACGGTTTATACGTGCATGGATGGTGGCCTGAGCGGCTGCGCACATGCAACCTATTTGGGAATGGGTGCACGGGTATGGTACAAACGGATACCACACTGGCTTGTGGCAACACTTGGGGCAGCTCCTAAGCATATTTGTATGTGCATATAACACCCGTACCCATTTTATTTTCTTCCAAAGATTAATTTTCAAGTTTGATCATACACACTGCCATTAGTATGACATCTGATAATAATGCAAGTCTCATTGCATGTTGTATATTTTTCTTTGATAAATTACATAGCTCTCAAAGTGCACATATGACAACAAAGCTAGCTTCTATTGGATTTAATAATTATTGTGTTCAAGCTTCAGTGTGGAGCTTTAGCACTTAACTTCCTGCCATGCTTGTAGAGGTAGAGAGACCATTTTGCCTTAGATGTCTGAGAGCTACTTAAGAATTTGGTGCAACTTAAGCATATAATATTTCTTTTCTACCGCTTCTTATCATGGGACTAATTGAGTCGGAGGCGACGACGAAGGAGGCGAGGCAATGTATGATCCACGCCACCAAGGTTTGGCAGTCATGACCGAAGTGACGGAACCATCTTTTGAGGAAATTCAAAAGTATTCATGGGAGGAGAAAAAAGGAGGGGCATCCCAATCCTGGCCCAAGCGGCAAGTTGATGATTTACTTTGCGCAACAATGAAGTGAGGCACTAAGTGTTTATAATTCAAATTTTATTTATTTTATACCCGTTGCAACGCATGGGCCCTTTTGCTAGTATATCTCAAAACAACTATCAACTATCAAACTTCTCATAGTATTTAAGGCACTCTATACGAAAGTTTTTATTATACCCATATTGGATGCCTATTATATTAAGACTAATTTTATAGCCAAAGAAAATTACCATGCTATTCTAAAAGACTCTCAAAATAATATAAGTGACGCATGAGAGATCAATAATTTATATAAAATAAAACCATCACCGTGCTCTAAAAAGGTATAAGTGAAGCACTACAGCAAAATTATCTAGCTCAAAAGATATAAGTGAAGCACATAGAGTATTCTAATAAATTCCGATTCATGTGTGTCTCCCCAAAAGGTGTGTATAGCAAGGATGATTGTGGTAAACCTAAAAGCAAAGGCTCAAATCATACAAGACGCTCCAAGCAAAACACATATCATGTGGTGAATAAAATATAGCCTCAAGTAAAGTTACCGATAGACGAAGAATAGATCTAGGTATTGTCATCTTTGGTATGCAATCCATAAGTGGCTCTCATAATTGATTCATAAGGCAATTTAATTTTCTTTCTAGGAAAGTGTTCCATGCCTTTCCTCAATGGAAATTGGAATCTAATATTTCCTTCTTTCATGTCAATAATTGCACCAATTGTTCTAAGGAAAGGTCTACCAAGAATAATAGGACATGTAGGATTGCAATCTATATGAAGAACGATGAAATCTATGGGCACATAATTCCTATTTGCAACAATAAGAACATCATTAATCCTTCCCATAGGCTTCTTAATGGTGGAATCCGCAAGGTGAAAATTTAAAGAACAATCATCAAATTCACGAAAACCTAACACATCACACAATTTTTTGGAATCGTGGAGACACTAGCACCCAAATCACATAAGGCATAGCAATCATGATCTTTAATCTTAATTTTAATAGTAGGTTCCCACTCATCATAAAGTTTTCTAGGGATAGAAACTTCTAATTCAAGTTTTTCTTCATAAGATTGCATTAAAGCATCAACGCTATGCTTAGTAAAAGATTTGTTTTGATCATAAGCATGAGGAGAATTTAACACGGATTGCAACAAGGAAATACAATCTATCAAAGGGCAGTTATCATAATTAAATTCCTTGAAATCCAAAATAGTGGGTTCATTGCTATGTAAAGTTTTGACCTCTTCAATCCCACTTTTACCAATTTTTGCATCTAGATCTAAAAACTCCAAATCATTGGGATGCCTTTTAACTAAAGTTGACTCATCTCCAGTCCCATCTTTATCAAGATTCATATTGGAAAACAAAGATTTAATAGGAGACACATCAATCACTTTTATATCTTTGTCATTATTATCATGAAAACTAGAAGAACACACTTTCATAAAGAAATATTTTTTAGCACGCATCCTAGCGGTTCTTTCTTTGCACTCATCAATGGAAATTCTCATGGATTTGAGCGACTCATTGATATCATGCTTCGGTGGAATAGATCTACGTTTCAAAGAATCAACATCAAGAGAATTTCTATCGACGTTCCTAGCCAACTCATCAATCTTAGGCAAATTTTCTTCAAGCAAAGCATTGAAATTCTTTCGCAAATTCATAAATTCTTTAACACTAGTCTCAAAATCAGAGGGCATCTTATTAAAATTTCCATAAGAGTTGTTGTAGGAATTACCATAATTATTAGAGGAATTACTAGGGAACGGCCTAGAATTAAAGTTTCCTCTATACGCGTTATTACCAAAGTTGTTCCTACCAACAAAATTCATATCCAAGGATTCATTATTATTCTCAATCAAAGTGGACAAAGGCATACCATTAGGATCAGAAGAAAAACTCTTATTAGCAAACAATTTCATAAGTTCATCCATCTTTCCACTCAAAACATTAATCTCTTCAATAGCATGAACTTTTTTACTAGTGGATCTTTCGGTGTGCCATTGAGAATAATTAACCATAATATTATCTAGGAGTTTAGTAGCTTCTCCTAAAGTGATTTCCATAAAAGTGCCTCCCTCGGCCGAATCTAAAAGATTTCTAGAAGCAAAATTCAATCCGGCATAAAAATTGTATAATCATCCATAAATTCAAACCATGTGTAGGATAATTACGTATCATTAATTTCATCCTCTCCCAAGCTTGTGAAACATGCTCATGATCAAGTTGCTTAAAATTCATAATATCGTTTCTAAGAGAGATGATCGTAGCGGGAGGAAAATACATAGAGATAAAAGCATCTTTGCACTTATTCCATGAATCAATACTATTTTTAGGCAAAGAAGAGAACCAAGTTTTAGCACGATCTCTAAGAAAAAACAGAAATAGCTCCAATTTAACAATATCATTATCTACATCTTTCTTCTTTTGCATATCACACAAATCAACGAAGTTGTTTAGATGGGTAGCGGCATCTTCACTAGGAAGGCCAGAAAATTGATCTTTCATAACAATATTCAACAAAGCGGTATTGATTTCACAAGATTCGGAATCGGTAGTAGGAGCAACTCGAGTGCTAATAAAATTATTATTGTTGGTATTGGAAAAGTCACATAATTTAGTATTATCTTGAGCCATTGTGACAAACAATCAATCCAACACCCAAGCAAACAAGAGGCAAGCGAAAAGAGACAAACGAAAAAGGGCGAATAAAATGGCAAAGGTGAAGTGGGGGAGAGGAAAACGAGAGGCAAATGGCAAATAATGTAATGCGAGGGATAAGAGTTTGTGATGGGTACTTGGTATGTCTTGACTTGAGCGTAGATCTCCCGGCAACGGTGCCAAAGATCCTTCTTGCTATCTCTTGAGCATGCACTGGTTTTCCCTTGAAGAGGAAAGGGTGATGCAACAAAGTAGCGTAAGTATTTCCCTTAGTTTTTGAGAACCAAGGTATCAATCCAGTACACGCAAATCGCTTAGTACCTGCACAAACAATCAAGAACCTTGCAACCAACACGATAAAAGGGGTTGTCAATCCCTTCACGACCACTTGCAAAAGTGAGATCTGATAAATATAATAAGATAAATATTTTTGGTATTTCTGTTGTATAGATTGAAAAGTAAAGATTGCAAAATAAAAAGTAAACTCGAATTATAGATTGGAAACTTATATGATGTAAAGTAGACCCGGTGGCCATATGTTTCACTAGTGGCTTCTCTCAAGATAGCATATATTATGGTGGGTGGACAAATTACTGCCGAGCAATTGATAGAAAAGCGCATAGTTATGAGAATATCTAGGCATGATCATGAACATAGGCATCACGTCCGTGTCAAGTAGACCGAAACGATTCTGCATCTACTACTATTACTCCACACACCGACCGCTATCCAACATGCATCTAGAGTATTAAGTTCATAGGAACAGAGTAACACATTAGGCAAGATGACACGATGTAGTGGGATAAACTCAAGCAATATAATATAAACCCCATCTTTTTATCCTCGATGGCAACAATACAATACGTGTCGGTTCCCTTTCTGTCACTGGGATCGAGCACCGCAAGATTGAACCCAAAGCTAAGCACTTCTCCCATTGCAAGAAAGATCAATCTAGTAAGCCAAACTAAACCAATATTTCAAAGAGACTGGCAAAGATATCAACTCATGCATATAAGAATTCAGAGAAGAATCAAATATTGTTCATAGATAATCTTGATCATAAACCCACAATTCATCGAATCTCAGCAAACACACCGCAAAAAGTATTACATCGAATAGATCTCCAAGAACATCAAGGAGAACTTTGTATTGAGAACCAAAGAGAGAGAAACTTCCATCTAGCTAATAACTATGGACCCGAAGGTCTATGGTTAACTACTCACACATCATCGGAGAGGCTACGGTGTTGATGTAGAAGCCCTCCGTGATCGAATCCCCCTCCGGTAGATCGCCGGAAAAGGCCCCAAGATCGGACCTCATGAGTACAGAAGGTTGCGGCGGTGGAAAAGTGGTTTCGTGGCTCCCTAGATGTTTTCAGGGTATAAGAGTATATATAGGCGAAAGAAGTAGGTCGGTGGAGCTACGAGGGACCCACGAGGGTGGGGGACGTGCCTACCCCGCTGGGTGCGCCCTCCTGCCTTGTGGCCGCCTCGTTGCGTCTTTGACTTCCACTCCAAGTCTCCTGGATTGCGTTTGTTCCAAGAAAGATCCTCGCGAAGGTTTCGTTCCGTTTGGATTCCGTTTGTTATTCCTTTTCTGCGGAACACTGAAATAGGCAAAAACAACAATTTGCACTGGGCCTTCGGTTAACAGGTTAGTCCCAAAAATAATATAAAAGAGTATATTAAAGCCCATTAAACATCAAATATAGATAATATAATAGCATGGAACAATAAAAAAATTTAGATACCTTGGAGACGTATCATCCACCCTTGGGGTTGAGGGTTTGTACCAGTAACTATGTGTTTAATATCTCTCTCTCTCTCTCTCTCTCGTGTTCTTGAGATGTCACGATCTTGATGTATCACGGGCTTTATTAATATAGTCGGATCATATGGTGTTTTCCCCTCTCGATCTTGTTGTGATGAATTGAGTTTTTCCCTTTGAGATGTCGTTGTTATCGGATTGAATACTTTTATGGATTTGAGAACACTTGATATATGTCTTGCAATTGAATACTCGTGGTGATAATGGGGTATCATATTGATTCACTTGATATATGTTTTGGCACTCAACTCACGGATTCCAGAGGTGACATTGGGGTAATCTATGCATAGGGGTTGATGCAAGTTCTTGTCTTTGTTTCTCCGGTAGAAATCTTGGGACACTCTTTGAAGTTCTTTTTGTTGGATTGAATATTATGAATCTGAATTTGCTTTGGTGTTATATTAGTACGAACTCTTGGTTAGATCAATCGGAAAGAATAGCTTCGTGTTATTTTAGTACAAACTCTAGGATAGATTAATTAGAAAGAATAGCTTTGAGGTGGTTTAGTACCTATCGGGGATATACCCCGCGGCATGACCCGGCCGAAAGTATGACCCGGCCGGACTTGGTGACTCACTGGTGACTCGCCCTGACTTGACGACCCACTAAGTGACCCGCCCGGATCTCTCCACTCACTGATGACCCGGCAGAGCCAGATGACTCATTGGTGACCCGGCCGGCGGGTTAGAGGAGCGACAAGACCCGGTGGCCCAACATGCGGTTCATGGAAGACCGACTCGTGTTATGGTGGGCCAGCTTAAGATGAAAGGAATATTCTCCTACAAAGGAAGCAAGACTAGGACTCCACTTGTAATAGAGTAATCCTAATCCTATTAGGATTAGTCATGTAACCCGCCCCTTCAACTTGTATAAGGAGGGGCAGGGCTCCCCAAGAGGGACAAGTTTCGTAAGTTAGGGTTAGACAAACAAGTCTATAGCTCTCGAGTTAGAACACCCATGTAATCATGATCATCATTATCAATATCAATGAAGCAGGATGTAGGTTTTTACCTCCATCGCGAGGAGCCGAACTTGGGTAAAACCTCGCGTCTCTCGATTCTGATCAACCCCTCTCGAGCTACCACATAGATGTGTTGGCCTCACGACTAAGTCCTCACACTAGGACATCTGCCGTGACAATTCCATGACAGTTGGCGCCCACCGTGGGGCTCGCGCATGGTGGTGTTGAGTTCTTGGAGGGATCTCTTCAGGGATCGAGAAGTTCGCAAATTTCTGGATGAAGAAGAGCTGTTCCGGAAGGATTTAGATTATCTCAAGGGTGAGTAGTGAGATATAATACCCGTCCGAAATTCAAAGAAAAATTAGGGTTGCGGTTTTTTGTCTGCCACCATCCTGCGAATTGCTCGACTGTCACCAAGATCAAAGGCCACGCTGCAGCTATACGTTTTAAGGAGACCTCCTATTACGATATTCATTGACCGGATCAAAAAGAAGAAGAAAAGGAAAGAAGAATGTGACAAAGGACTCGACAGGACTCAACCGACCAAGACCCGGATTCTGCTCCGTGGTGAGCCGCCATCATTGCCGGCCGCTCCCGCCGGGCCAAGTCACTTTTGTTCAAAGCCGCCTCTGCCAAGATCCGCTGAATTCATCTACTGCTCAAGTACATGTACAATCAGAGATTGATTTCGATTATGATATGAAGACCAAGTCAAACACAGGAACGGAGCCGGCCACAACCCGGATTGGCCTGACCCTGTTTCTGCTTCCAAGAAGCTGCTACCGCTCCGGCCTTAAGCCGGCGCCCCCGAGCTGCCACCTCCGAGCCGCTTCCACATAGTCAAATCACCAAGTTGCCGGCCCCGCACCGCCGAGCCGCCGCTCTGTGCAATGAGCCGTTTTCAAACTGCTGCGCCCTCTGCCGTTACACTCCCGCGCCTGGTCTGCCGCTGCCGCGGCCTTGCCGTGCATCTGAGCAACCTTGCCGCCAAGTCACCGTGGCCGGGCCTCATTAACCTTGCGAGCCGGCTTACTGCCTCCGCTGGCGCTATCCTTGCCACTCCAGACTGTCACAGTTTCCGCCTCTGCACATCTCCACGATGAGCCGCCCGGTTACACGGCTGTCGCCGATCCGAGCAGTCCCCGCGCTGAACCAAGCTGCTGCTGCGGTCGATGTCCTGAGTCGCCATCCGTTGAACTGCCCGGGCTACTCGCCTGCTGATTCGCTGCTCCACTTTTGGTGTGAGCCGCCTTCACATGGGCCTCGCGGTGAGTCGCCGACCTCCGCCGGCGTGCCTCTCCAACGAGCCGCTAACCCGCTACCGCGGACCTGCCTTCGCCATCTGTCGAGTTGCTTCTGTGGCCGTTGTGGCCGCGACCCCGCTTCCCCTCGTGGCAAGCCGGCCATGCACCATTGTGCTTTGACCCCGCTGCCTCGTGCCTCCTCCTCATTATCACGCTTGAGTTGCCGTCACTGGCCTCTCGCGTTGTTGTGAAATACATAGTCTGCAGGAGAAGCCAATCAAACCTAATCATCAAATATTACTTTCCACTAGTATTCCTTGTGGTCACATGAAGACTAAAGTCAATGCATCTACCGAGCACTACCTTTGCTCTTTGCTCTTGAGCAGCTACTGTTTCAATCATATCGGCCTGCCCTCACGTGAGCTCGCCCTGTGGCTCTCCGCCGGCATTGTTTCTACTGTGGGTCGCCATGGGCAAGTCACCTCCGCCTTGAAAACGCCTGCGTGGCTTCACCCGCCATGACATTACTTCAAGTCACCATTGACTCCATGTCAGAACTGAAGTGGCCGCGTTGAACCACTCTTATCGCGCGTCGAGCCGCCCTATTGTGTTTGATCCACCGATTGTCGCCTCTAAGTCGCCCCGGGCCTCCTTCCGAGCCGCTTCGACAACCTCAAGTAGCCACTGCATGTTCAGTTCACCGCTGCACTTTCTGCTGTCGCTATGGTTATGGCTTACAGCCTCGCCTCTCTAAGTTGCTGTAACCCGCAACCCGCGCTTACTGAGCCGTCGCGGTCTGCTTTGAGCCGGATTCTCCCCTACTGCAGACAAAGGAGACTTAAGAATATTTTAATTAAAGAGAGTCAGCAGACTAGTCAGTTTAAAGGATGAGCTTAGATCAGTAATGGAGGATTTTGAAGGAATGAAAGAAGAATTGTCAACAGATGAGGTTGAACCATGGAGGATATATCTGCTGATTACAAGAGAGATGCGAGCACAAAATATGGGTTTGCCAAAGGAGACTCATTCACCCCATGTGAAACATCAGACTATATAATAGCAGTATTAATCAATCAAGAAACAGTTGATACGTGCAGACAAACGAGCATGGTACTGCTCGCTAGTTGCACAACCAATCAAAAACCCAAGACCGTTATTCATTACAAAGGTGTCGTAAAGGGGCATGCGCCAACATTATTTTTGGCACTAACGCTTGTCCATGCCTTACTGCTCGACGAATATGTGTGCAAATCGCCGCCCCCGCTACATCAACACATGCGACTGACTCGTCGTCTGCGCCTGCGGCTAAACCGTTTCCAACGCTGCGGGCGACTCTCCCATCCGCGCCGACTTGTAACGCCACGGCCGACTCGGCCACGATTGATTTCAGCTTCACCGTGGTCATCATCAATTTCGCGGTGGATAATTTCTGGCCTCACAAATCAGGTGAAATCCATCCAGTATTTTTTTATATTGTATATTGCTTTCTTTAAAAGAGAAATTACTCCGGCTTGCAAGTTCTCTAATGCAGGACAAGTTATCTACTGCGAAAGGGACTATTGTATCACTGAGCTGTTGAAAGACTTATACCGGTTTATATCACGATAAAAAATGGAGAATCTCAAGCCAACTCCTCGAGTCATCTTAAGACTCGGGGTCTACATGGTATGACTCAGTAAATCTTGCCAGTTTCAGCAAATTCAAGAACCCCAGGACGTTGGAGGGAAAGATAACCCAGTTTCAGAGGCTATTGCCATATTGATGAAAATTGAAAGGCCATCAGAAAATTTCTGGCTTAAAAAGAAGATTCTGGCTCAACATCCGGTTCAAGAGAAATCTGTCTCTCACTGAAGCTCTCAATATCCGGTTTAAAATTCCGGCTCAAGAAGAATTTATCTCTCGCAGAGTTCGAGTTCTCAGAAAAAATTAAAGGTTGCCAAAGAGAACTTGCTGCTATCATGCACGGTTCAAACATGGGTATCCTGCCTTATGGGCTTATCTTGGTCACTTGGGGGCTTCCTGCTCATCGAGCATAGCTGTGAATATCCCTCTTGATCGGCTCAATGCCACGCTTGTCAGTATGTCACTTGGGGGCTTCCTGTTCAAACATAGGCGTATTCGACCAAAGAGAACATAGCGTTACTACCCTCTTGACTAGGTTTGTTCAAACATAGGCGTATTCGACCAAAGAGAACATAACCTTCCCGGGTCATCCTACCTGTAGCCAGCTGCTTCAACTCCATCAGGTAATCCTGATTGACCCACCAAACTCTTAACGATCAGTCTTTACGTCGTATTCGACCAAGATCTGAGCTCGTTATTGTTAAAACGTCAGTTTGTCACGTGAGAGCACGGCTTACAGATAGTCAGGATAGATCCAGGCTTCATAAGCCGCCTTCCTTGAAACTTGGATAAATCGGCCCGTGATGTATGCTGTTACTCTGACCCCGCGTACTCCTGATAAGTCTATAAAGCAAGACCTGACTTTATCTGGGTTCAACTGTCGATTGGGTATTGTGAGTCAGGCCCGCGGATAACACGTACCTTCCAATGGCTTCGGCTAGTTTCTTCGAAGAAGACACTTTGGTTTGGCGGCTTTCAAAAGCCTCGATTTTTTTGCTTTCTTTTCTTTATATGATTGTTTTCCATTTGGTTTTTCACATTGGGCCAAGCTGCCCTATTTATGTCTCATATTTGAAGCATCTTCGGGTCTTTGCAACCCGCCAGGATGGCAGACTCTAAGTCGCCAGTATATGATAATAGCCCAACTTGGCTGGATTTTCATGATGATATTGAATGATTGAGGTTTTCATATCGGATTATATTATTCAACTCTTGAATAGCCAACATGGCTGGATTTTTATTATGGTTATCAATAACCAATATTATGATTGAAGTTTTCAAAGTTGGTTCAGCGTAATGGCTATTATTTTATCAATGGATATAATTTATTCTACAATGGAAGGAATAGTCCCGAGTCGCTGCAGGCTTATGACCCGGCACTTGGGGGCTACATTATTCAAGTTGAGATTACATCAAATATGCAAGTCCCATGTCACTGCCAGCATGGACCATGGCACTTGGGGGCTAATGCAAAGTCATTTTTTGCTCACCTTATTGAAGACCCGACTCAACACATTGTAATGAGCCGGCCCTGGGGGGCTACCAATTGCTCATGTCAACAATTCAAGGTACACAAGTCTTAAATCCATTATATTGAAAGGTCCACTACTCAGTTGGAAGAGTACAAAGCTCTTAACCTTATGGACGTGGGTTCGAGCCCCATGGAGAGGATTATATCATATGATATTATTTTCAATGAAGTATATATAAAGTCCCAGCTCAGCATTATCTTACTAAGCCGGCCCTTGGGGGCTACACGCTGCAGTTCAAATCTACATGATCAATCTACAAAGTCCCTGCTCATTATTGCTTAATGACCCAGCCCTTGGGGGCTACATTGGTTGAAGTTTTTATGGGCATCCGGCAATTACAAGTCCCAGGTTGCTGCAAGCATGACAACCCGACACTTGGGAGCTACATATATGGAGTATTTAGTCTTTACTAGTGAATGAGATGAACAACATGGATTTTTCAAAGTGGCAGTATTTATATTGAAGCAAGTCTTAAGTCATCACTTTGTTATGCTCAAGACTTGGGACTTACAAGTAATATGGATATAAGGGAGAAAAATCTTCAAATTCTCAGTTTTAAGCAAAACAGATTGACCCGGTGTTTGCAACAATTATGACCCGGCGTCGGCAACAATTATGACTCGGCATCATCTGTTTATAACCTGGCGATTTTGGTAATCATAAATAGGCAAGATCTACATCTTCAAGCCGGCTAAAAATCAGATGAGTATTTCAAGACCAATATTTTTAAGCATTAGGACCTGAATCAAATGAATTATTCTGTGAGAAACCAATATGAGCAAATTGATTATGAAGTTGGTCTATTAACCCAGATTTTCCAGGAGAAGAGAATGACAAGGACTTAAGGATGATCAGGTACCAGTTTAGAAAAACTTTTAACCCAGAGCAGAACCTGCCTATTTTGTTCTTGTGTTTATTTTGCAGGATCAGTTTAACATGGATAAATCCAAAATTAAACTGGGGGCTAATTTCGGGGATATACCCCGCGGCATGACCGACCGGAAGTATGACCCGGCCGGACTTGGCGACTCACTGGTGACCCGCCCTGACTTGACGACTCACTAAGTGACTCGCCCGGATCTCTCCACTCACTGATGACCCGGTCGAGCCAGGTGACTCATTTGTGACCCAGCCGACGGGTCATAGGAGCGACAAGACCCGGTGGCCCAACAAGCGGTTCATGGAAGGTCGGCTCGTGTTATGGTGGGCCGGCTTAAGATGAAAGGAATATTCTCCTACAAAGGAAGCAAGACTAGGACTCCACTTGTAATAGAGTAATCCTAATCCTATTAGGATTAGTCATGTAACCCGCCCCTTCAACTTATATAAGGAGGGGCAAGGCTCCCCAAGAGGGACAAGTTTCATAAGTTAGGGTTAGACAAACAAGTCTATAGCTCTCGAGTTAGAATACCCGTGTAATCGTTATCATCATTATCAATATCAATGAAACAGGATGTAGGATTTTACCTCCACCGTGAGGGGCCGAACCTGGGTAAAACCTCGCGTCTCTCGATTCCGATCAACCCCTCTCAAGCTACCACATAGATGTGTTGGCCTCACGACTAAGTCCTCACACTAGGACATCTGCCGTGACAATTCCATGACAGTACCCTACAAACAATTCCGTCTTATGTTCTCCGCTAGATAGGAACTTTGGAGTGATTCTTCGTTGCATGTTGAGGGATGGTTATATGATCCAATTATATTAGCATTGTTGAGAGGTTGCACTAGTGAAAGTACGGAACCTAGGCCTCATTTTAAAGCATTGCAATACCGTTTTTGTGCTTGTTTACTATTTGCTACCTTGCTGTTTTATTTATTCAGATTATAAAAATATATTTCTACCATCCATATTATATTTTTATCACCATCTCTTCGCCGAACTAGTGCACCTATACAATTTGCCATCGTATTGGGTGTGTTGTGGACACAAGAGATTTCTTGTATTTGGTTGGAGGGTTGTTTGCTAGAGACCATCTTCATCCTACACCTCCCACAGATTGATAAAGCTTAGGTCATCCACTTGAGGGAAAATTGCTACTGTCCTACAAAACTCTGTGCTTGGAGGCCCAACATGAGTCTACAAGAATAAAGTTGCATAGTAGACATAATAAAGCTTCAGAGATCACCTTCAAGTATCTACCACGAGTGATTGGCATTGGTTGACGAACCATTGTCGAGGAGAATAGCATGAAGAGAGTTTATCTTCCGTGTTAAGTCACAACCCCTCCAACCAGACATAGTCCTTGTGCAGAAGGACGAACTGGTCGAACAAATACCCTATCGCCATCGAGCATCACTGGTTACCTCTACTGCCCATGTTTACATTCGATATGTTTTCCTTCATGTGATTTGTCTCGATGCATGGTTTAGTTCTCATTTGGTACTTTGTTTTAGCTCGATGTAGTTTGTTTTTCATTCGCTCTGCTGCTGGGTGATGACCCACAAGTATAGAGGATCAATTGTATCTCTTTTCTATAAGTAAGAGTGTCAAACCCAATGAGGAGCAGAAGGAAATGACAAGCAATTTTCAACAAGGTAATGTTTGCAAGTGCTCAAATTGTAAGTAACAGAGTAGTTTGATAGCAAGATAATTTGTAACGAGCAAGTAATGATAATTGTAGCAAAAGTGCAGCAAGATAGCCCAATCCTTTTGAGGCAAAGGACAGGCCAAAACAATCTCTTATAGTAAGCAAAGCGTTCTTGAGGGTACACGGGAATTTCATCTAGTCACTTTCATCATGTTGGTTCGATTCGTGTTCGCTACTTTGATAATTTGATATGTGGGTGGACCGTTGCTTAGGTGTTTTTCTTACTTGAACAAACATCATACTTATGATTAACCCCCTCGCAAGCATCCGCAACTATGAGAAAAGTATTAAGAATAAATTCTAACCATAGCATTAAACTTTTGGATCCAATCGGTCCCTTACGGAATAGCGCATAAAGTAGGGTTTAAGCTTCTGTCACTCCCGCAACCCATCGTCTAATAACTACTCCACAATGCATTCCCTTAGGCCCAAATATGGTGAAGTGTCATGTTGTCGACATTCACATGACAACACTAACGGAATCAGAACATACATACTATCAAAATATCGAACACATATCAAGTTCACATGATTACTTGCAACGTGATTTCTCTCGTGACCTCAAGAACAAAAGTAACTACTCACAAATGATAATAATGCTCAAGATTAGAGGGGTATTAAATAGCATATTGGATCTGAACATATAATCTTCCACCAAATAAACCATATAGTAATCAACTACAAGATGTAATCAACACTACTAGTCACCCACAAGCACCAATATATAGTTCTGGCACAAAGATTGAACACAAGAGATGAACTAGAGTTTGAGATGAGATGGTGTAGTTGAAGATGTTGATGGAGATTTACTTCCCCAAGATGGGAGAGTTGTTGGTGATGATGATGATGATGATTTCCCCCTCCGGGAGGGAAGTTCCCCTGGCGGAATTGCTCCACCGAAGGGCAAAAGTGCTCCTACCCAAGTTCCGCCTCGAGACGGTGGCGCTCCATCCCGAAAGTCCTCTCCTTATTTTTTTCTAGGTCAAGATGACTTATATATTGGAATATGGGCACCGGAGGTGGCCTGGATGAGCCCAACCCACAAGGGCGCGCCTGGGGGCCCAAGCGCACCCTGGTGTCTTGTGCTCACCAGGATGGTACCCTCTGGTACTTATTCGATCCAATATTCCTCATATATTCCATAAAAAATCTCCATAAAGTTTCAGGTTGTTTGGAGTTGTGCATTATAGGTAGCATGACGTAGGTTTTCCAGGTCCAGATTTCCAGCTACCGGAATTCTCCCTCTTTGTGTATACCTTGCATATTATGAGAGAAAAGGCATTATAAATACTCCAAAGAGAATTATTATGCATAAAAATATCATAAATAACAGTAGGAAAACATGATGCAAAATGGATGTATCAACTCCCCCAAGCTTAGACCTGACTTGTCCTCAAGCGAAAACCGAAATCGATAAACATGTCCACATGCTTAGAGAGAGAGGTATCGATAAAACCAAAATACGGACATAGAAGCATCATGTAGATTATTATAACAGCAACAAATTTAAACATAAGACTCTTATCATAGAACTTTTATCATAGACTTCTCATGAATAAGTGACAATTCATCACACCATCGAAGTATAAAGCAAAAACTCTATTAGAAACCAACAAACTATGTTCTCAGTTAACTTTGCAACTACAATTCATCATCTTTTCAAGAAGGGTCAAGTATCGGAGCCTTTAGGCAAGTCCACATACTCAACCATCATATAGTCTTCTATGATTGCTAACATTCACCGCATATACATGAGCAAAACATTTCAACCGCACACATAGAAAGATAGGGGCTTATAGTTTCGCCTCCCAACGTATTCACCTCAAGGGTGATGTCAACAATAATAATTCATGCCACCCATATTCAACTGGACATATGTGCCTAGATCTTTCCTCACAACATGATGCTTGCCAAAGGAGAAAAATAAAAGGGCATAGAGAGAAAACTTTGACTCTTGCATAGAGTAAATACATAAAATTAAAAGACAGGCCCTTCGCAGAGGGAAGCAGAGGTTGCCATGCGCTTATTTGTTTGTATGCTCAACCCCTTTGTGCAAAAGAACGTCACATTGTATTGCCCCTTGTGATGGCAACCTTTATTATGCAGTCTGTCGCTCTTATTCTTCACCATAAAAAGTTTGTACAACGCTCAATTTTCTCTTACACTAAATGATCTCACACTTTTAGAAGCAATTTTATTGGCTTTTTGCACTGATGACAACTTACTTGAGGGATCTTGCTCAATCCCTAGGTAGGTATGGTGGACTCTTGAAAATAAGATTTGGGTTTAAGGGTTTTTGGATGCACAAGTAGTATCTCTACTTAGTGCGGAAATTTTGGCTGGCAAAGATAGGGGGCAAGGACCACATGATGACGGTTCTATGACAATATAACTTCTACGTGAATATGAAAAAACATAAATCATTATGTTGTCTTCCTTTTCCAATGTCAACAATTTTGGCATATAATATTTTGATGGGGGCTCACAATCACAAAAGATTTCTAGGATAGTGTATTTGTATGTGAATCTTCTCTTCCCTTATTAATTCTTTCATGAATTGCATCACTGACCAATGCTATGTTTGTCAATGTCTAATAAAATTTACTACTTATACTTTTCCTTATCTGGTGTGATACGTCTCCAACATATCTATAATTTTTGATTGTTTCATGCTGTTATATTATCAATCTTGGATGTTTTATAATCATTTTTTGGTACTAACCTATTGACATAGTGCCAAGTGTCAGTTCCTATTTTTTTTCGTGTTTTTTACATCGCGGAAAATCAATATCAGACGGAGTCCAAATACCAGGAAACTTTACGGAGATTTTTTATGGACCATAAGGAACAAGTTGGGCCCTGGTTGCACCTGGGGGGGAGTCTCGAGGAGGGGACAACCCACCAGGGCGCGCCAGGAGGCCCAGGCGCGCCCTGGTGGGTTGTGCCCACCTCGGGTGCCCCAGACCGCCTATTTGATCTATAAATACCCAAATATTCCCCAAACCCTAGGGGAGTCGACGAAATATTCATCGAGCGCCGCAGAGTCCAGAACCACCAGATCCAATCTAGACACCATCACGGAGGGGTTCACCACTTCCATTGGTGCCTCTCCGATGATGCGTGCGTAGTTATTTGTAGACCTTCGGGTCCGTATTTAGTAGCTAGATGGCTTCATCTCTCTCTCTCTCTCTCTCTCTCTCTCTCTCTCTCTCTCTCTTGATTCTCAATACAATGGTCTCTTGGAGATCCATATGATGTAACTCTTTTGCGGTGTGTTTGTTGGGATCGATGAACTTTGAGTTTATGATCAGATCTATCTTTTTATATCCATGAAAGTATTTGAGTTTCTTTGATCTATTTTATGCATGATCTCTTACAGCCTCGTATTTCTTCTCTGATATTTGGGTTTTGTTTGGCTAACTTTAGCTATTTATCTTGCAATGGGAAGAGGTGCCCGGTAGTGGGTTCAATCTTACAGTGCTTGATCCCAGTGATAGAAAGGGAACCGACACGTATGTATCGTTGCTACTAAGGAGAAAAAGATGGGATCTATATCTACCACCAGAGATAAACAGATCTCGTCTACATCATGTCATCGTTCTTATTGCATTACTCTGTTTCTTTATGAACTTAATACACTAGATGCATGCTGGATAGCGGTCGATGTGTGGAGTAATAGTAGTAGATGCATGCAGGAGTCGGTCTAATAATCTTGGACGTGATGCCTATGTAATGATCATTGCCTGGATATTGTCATAATTATTTTAGGTTTTATCAATTGCCCAACAGTAATTTGTTCACCCACCGTTTTCTATTTTTCTCGAGAGAAGCCACTAGTGAAACCTACGGCCCCCGGGTCTTCTTTCTCATATATTTGCCCTTACGATCTATTTTTCTCTTGCTTTTATTTTCAGATCTATTAAACCAAAAACCCAAAAATACTTTGTTGCACTTTATTTTATTTGCGATCTATTTATTCAATCTATTACAACTTTCTCCCGTTCACGCACCATTACTGGCGCCGTTACCCAAAAGGGATTGATAACGCCTTTAACACGTCGGGTTGTGAGGTGTTGTTATTTGTGTGCAGGGGCTGTTTACGTTGTGTTGCTTGGTTCTCCTACTGGTTCGATAACCGTGGTTTCATATTTGAGGGAAATATCTACGGCCGCTGTGCTGCATCATCCCTTCCTCTTTTTGGAAAAAACCGACATAGCTTCAAGCGACATCAAAAGGAATTTCTGGTGCCGTTGTCGGGGAGGATCTTCATCAGAACCAGGTTCCTAATCACAAATCTCATCTCCTTGCAATTTACGTTATTTTCCATTTGCCTCTCGTTTTCCTCTCCCCCACTTCAATTTTTTTTTCCGTTTTATTCGCCTCTCTTTTCCGTTCGCGGTTTTCTTGTCGAATCTGTTTTGTGTGCAATCTTGTTTGCCGTAATGGATAATTCCTCCTCTCTTGCTTGAACTCCCAAGAACGAGGTTCTCAGCTTTAAAAAAGGGAGTAGAAAGTTTAAAAGATGCTTGGTATAGAATTTGCAATGCTCATAATAGATCTATCCGTAAGCAATCTACCATTGTGCTTCTGCGTTGTTTTTATGTTGGCATCACCACTTGGTATAGATTCAGCCTTCATACGATTACCGGTGGAAATTTTTTAATGACTCCTCCTTTTGATGCTCTTAATGCTATGGGAAATTTAGTGGGCTCACCACCTCTTATGGTTAATGAAACAATTTTGACTCTTGAGCATGTTATGGAAAGACTAGATGCTATCGAAAAGAAAATGCTCACTGCAGATCATATGGAAATTATACATAAAAAGATGCATAATTTTGCTACTAATCTTGGGTCAAAAGTGGGCGATATTTTTAAGTTGTTAAAAGAGAGGGGTACCTTAATCCATGAAAGAATAGAAGAAAGTCTGTCTTGGATCGATAAATTAGAAGAAATATTTAGTAACCTAAGCATGACTTTTACTACCACTAAAATTATTAAGGAAACTCTCGTAAAGAGTAGGAGATCCAGAAACAAGGGTACAACCTCTAGTGATAGCAATAAAGGAGATCCTAAGATGATTAGTATCCACCCTGATTTTGTTGAAGTGATAAGAGATCCTTTCTGCAAGAATGAGATCTTCGAATTTATTCCTAGGAGTGTTGTTATTGAAAATATTTATGCTAAATATTTGAAGGATTTTAAGTGTTTGATTGAAGAGTTGAACAAGGATGACAAAACTTAGATCCTTGCTTTATGCCTAGCTAAGGGCGTAAAACTATAGCGCTTGTTGGGAGGCAACCCAATGAATAAAATTTATTTTTGCTTTTTTGCTTCCTATTCTTGAGTGTTAGCACAATTATGCTACTATTATGATTGCGTTTTTATGTTTTAATTAGTGTTTGTGCCAAGTAAAGCCTTTAGGATCTTCTTGGGCAATAGTTGTTTGATCTTGCTGAAAAAAGAGAAACTTTTACACTCACGAAATTAATTTTCATTTTTTTACCAGAGAGCGATAAAATACCCATTCCACTTGTAGTAGATCAATATACTAATTTCTTAGGTCGTCCTAATGTTTCAAAAAAATTTGGAGTTACAGAAGTATTCAAAATAGTCAGATTGCTACAAACTGTTCTGTTTTGACAGATTCCGTTTTCTTTGTGTTGTGTGCTTATTTCTATAGTTTTCTTTGTTGATTTTTTGCCATAGAAAAGTTGGAATACAGTAGATATAATACAAAAACAAAATATTAATTGGTTTTATACAACACTTATAGTAGTAGTTTATTATTCTTATACTAACGGATCTCACGAAGGCTTTGTTGAGTTTTGTGTGATTGAAGTTTTCAAGTTTTGGGTTATCTCACGATGGATGAAGGAAGGATGTAAGAGCCTAAGCTTTGGGATGCCCCGACATCCCAAGATATTGTCCAAGAATGAGCAACCAACTAAGCTTGGGGATGCCCTCAAGTGGCATCCCCGCTTTCTTCCAACAACTATCGGTATTTTACTCGAGACTATATTTTTATTCGTCACGTGATATGTGTTTTACTTGGACCGTCTTGTATATATGTGTCTTTGCTTGTTTTATTTTGTATTTTAAGTCATCAATCCTTGCTGGACACACCTATTTGAGGGAGCCAAAATTATGCCATGACTTGTTAGAATTGCTCTCTATGCTTCACTTAAATTTTTTATGAGCAATGGACTTGCTCTAGTGCTCCACTTATATCTTTTTGAGCATGGTGTGCTTTGTTATTTTTGAAGAAATGCTCTCTTGCTTCACTTAGATTTATTTGAGAGTTAGTAAAACTTTGAATAAATTCTCTCTTGCTTCACTTAAATTATTTTGAGAGAAAGAAATATTATGCTCATGATCTTCACTTATATTTGTTTGAGCTTATGAAAAGCAACGCATGAATTAGTCCAAAAGTGATAAATATACAAGAAGGATAAAGAAAAGAAAAATATCATGAAGATCATTGGGCAAAATAAACTTGATTCTTAGTAATAGTTTTGAGATATGATGATGTGATATGTGAGTTATGTTGATGAGTAATTATGCTCTTGTAGGAATATTGGTGTTAAGGTTTGTGATTCCCGAAGCATGCACGTATAGTCTCTCGTTATGCTATGATGTTGGAGCATGATTTATTTTTGATTGTCTTCCTTATGAGTGGCAGTCGGGGACGAGCGATGGTCTTTTCCTACCAATCTATCTCCCTAGGGGCATGCGTAGTAGTACTTTGCTTCAAGGGCTAATAAACTTTTGCAATAAGTATATGAGTTCTTTATGACTAATGTGAGTCCATGGATTATACGCACATTACCTTTTCGCAATTTGCTAGCCTCTACGGTACCGTGCATTGCCCCTTCTCACATTGAGACATGGTGCAAACTTCGTAGGTGCATCCAAACCCCGTGATATGATACACTCTATCACACATAAGCCTCATTATATCTTCCTCAAAACAGCCACCATACCTGCATATTATGGCTTTTCCATGGCCATTCTAAGATATATTGCCATGCAACTTCCACTGCTTCCATTTGATGACTTGAGCATTTATTGTCATATTGCTTTGCATGATCATATAGCTGACATAGTGTTTGTGGCTCAGCCACCGTTCATCATTTTTCATACATGTTATGCTAGATCATTGAGGCATTTATATAGAGTCATATTTTGTCATAGGTATTGAGTTGTAATTTTCATTTTTATTTTGAGTTATAAGTAAATAGAAGTGTGATGATCATTATTCATTTTTAGAGCAGTGCCCCAGTAAGGAAAGGATGATGCAGACTATGATTCCCCCACAAGTCGGGATGAGGCTCCGGACAATGAGAGAAAAAGAAAAAAAGAAAAAAAAGAAAAGAAAAAAATAAAGAAAACGAAAAAAAGAAAGAAAAAAAGAAAGAAAGAAATAATAATAAACAAAGAGAGAAGGGGCATTGCTAGTATCCTTTACCACACTTGTGCTTCAAAGTAGCACCATGTTATTCATATGGAGAGTCTCCTATGTTGTCACTTTCATATACTAGTGGGAATTTTTCATTATAATATTAGATGCACACCCACTTAGTTTTCATATTGAGCTTTCATACACTTATAGCTCTTAGTGCATTCATTGCATGGCAATCCCTACTCCTCACGTTGATATCGATTGATGGGCATCTCCATAGCCCGTTGGTTAGCCACATCGATGTGAGACTTTCTTACTTTTTTTGTCTTCTCTATTTACCCCTATTATCATACTCTATTCCACCCATAGTGCTATATCCATGGCTTGCGCTCATGTATTGCGTGAGAGTTGAAAAAGCTGAAGCGCATTAAAAAGTACGAACCAATTGCTCGGCTTGTCATCGGGGTCGTGCATGATAAATACTCTGTGTTAAGAAGACACAACATGACAAGACTATATGATTTTGTCAGGATAACTTATTTTAGCGTTGATATTTTGAAAGACATGGTTTCTTGTTGATATGCTTGAGTATCTAAATTATTATGTCAACACTAGACTATTGATTTGAATCACATAAAAGTCCAATTGTCCATGCTATAAATAAAAGAATATGGTATGATAGGTTAAACAACACTCCACATCAAAAATTCGGTTTTATCACTTACCTACTCGAGGACGAGTAGGAGTTAAGCTTGGGGATGCTGATACGTCTCCAATGTATCTATAATTTTTGATTGTTTCATGCTGTTATATTATCAATCTTGGATGTTTTATAATCATTTTATATCATTTTTGGTACTAACCTATTGACATAGTGCCAAGTGTCAGTTCCTGTTTTTCCATGTTTTTTACATCGCAGAAAATCAATATCAGACGGAGTCCAAATGCCACGAAACTTTACGGATCTTTTTGTATGGACCAGAAGGAAAAATTTGGGCCCTGGTTGCACCTGGTGGGAGTCCCGAGGAGGGGAAAACCCACCAGGGCGTGCCAGGAGGCCCATGCGCTCCCTGGTGGGTTGTGCCCACCTAGGGTGCCCTCGGACCACCTCTTAGCTCTATAAATACCCAAATATTCCCAAAACTCTTGGGGAGTCGACAAAATATTCATCCAGCCGCCGCAGAGTCCAGAACCACCAGATCTAATCTAGACACCATCACGGAGGGGTTCACCACTTCCATTGGTGCCTCTCTGATGATGCGTGGGTAGTTCTTTGTAGACCTTCAGGTCCGTAGTTAGTAGCTAGATGGATTCATCTCCCTCTCTTGATTCTCAATACAATGGTCTCTTGGTGATCCATGTGATGTAACTCTTTTGCGTGTGTTTGTTGGGATCGATGAACTTTGAGTTTATGATCAGATCTATCTTTTTATAACCATGAAAGTATTTGAGTTTATTTGATCTCTTTTATGCATGATCTCTTATAGCCTTGTATTTCTTCTCCGATATTTTGGTTTTGGTTGGCCAACTTGATCTATTTATCTTGCAATGGGAAGAGGTGCCCGATAGTGGGTTCGATCTTACGGTGCTTGATCACAGTGACAAAAAGGGAACTGACATGTATGTATCGTTGCTACTAAGGATAAAAGATGGGATCTATATCTACTGCCATAGATAAATGGATCTTGTCTACATCATGTTATCGTTCTTATTGCATTACTCCGGTTCTCCATGAACTTAATACACTAGATGCATGCTGGATAGCGGTCGATGTGTGGAGTAATAGTAGTAGATGCAGGCAGGAGTCGGTCTACTAATCTTGGACATGATGCCTATGTAATGATCATTGCCTGGATATCATCATAATTATTTGAGGTTCTATCAATTTCCCAACAGTAATTTGTTCACTCACTGTTTGCTATTTTTCTCGAGAGAAGCCACTAGTGAAACCTACGGCCCCGGGTCTTCTTTCTCATATATTTGCCCTTGCGATCTATTTTTCTCTTGCTTTTATTTTCAGATCTATTAAACCAAAAACCCAAAAATACTTTGCTGCACTTTATTTTATTTACGATCTATTTATTCATTCTATTACAACTTTCTCCCGTTCACGCACCATTTCTGGCGCCGTTACCCGAGAGGGATTGACAACCCCTTTAACACGTCGGGTTGCGAGGTGTTGTTATTTGTGTGCAGGGGCTGTTTATGTTGTGTTTCTTTGTTCTCCTACTGGTTCGATAACCTTGGTTTCATATCTGAGGGAAATATCTACCGCCGATGTGCTGCATCATCCCTTCATCTTTGGGGAAAAAACCGACATAGCTTCAAGCGACATCATGGTGTCGTCACCTACCATAAGATTAGGATATGATCTTTTAACTTATTTATTTCCTTTCTTTTTATTTGCAAAATGAAAGTAAAGAAAACAAAAACTCAAACTAAACTTTATTATATATCTCGCACATGATTTCAAGGATAGATCACTAAGCATACTCTTAAAAATAAAGGATCGAACTAAACTTTTATTCATCTAAAGCAAAAGATTGAACTAAAATAAGTAAAGGCAAAAGATAGTGGGGATGTGAAAGTGCAACTATCCCTAGGTGGTTTTGGTAATTTATAACAACATATAGCTCATTGAGCTAATGCTATTCCAAGATGATTATTTCAGGAAAGCTCAATGATTGGCATGGCATGGATGTGAAAGTGGAACCCTCAAAATGCTAAGGACAAAGGATTGGCTCAAGCTCAAAAGCTCAAGACTCTTCATTTTATATTTTAGTGATCCAAGATCACATTGAGTCTTTAGGAAAAGCCAATACTATCAAGGAGGGATGAGGTGCTGCTTAATGAGCCTCTTGCTTCATGTGCTTAATGATATGCTCCAAAAACCCTCAACTACTTTCCCATATCCACATATGACCTAAACCCTAAGCCAAACTCGGTCCTACCGATTCTTCCTATCCGGCGCCACCGAGTTTCACTTGTCATAAGCCACTGCCAAACCCTAGCAATTCGGTCCTACCGATAGGATCTCGGTCTCACCGAGATGGGGTTGCAAACTCTCTGTTTCCCTTTCGTAACTTTTCGGTCTCACCGAAAGAGCGAATCGGTCCCACCGAGATTGCAATGTAAACTCAGTGTTTCCCTTTTGTAACTTTTCGGTCTCACCGAGTTCCACTCGGTCTCACCGAAAGAGCAAATCGGTCCCACCGAGTTTGCCTGACCAACTCTCTGGTTAGCTAATTACCAAATTCGGTCTCACCGAGTTTGTGTAATCGGTCTCACCGAGATTACGTTATGCCCAAACCCTAACCATATCGGTCCTACCGAGTTGCATGTCAGTCCCACCGAAAATCACTAATGGTCACTAGGTTTACATTTTCGGTCCGACCGAGTTTATTGATTCGGTCCCACCGAGATTGGAAAACTGTGTAACGGTTGGATTTTGTGTGGAGGCTATATATACCCCTCCACCTCCTCCTCATTCAATGAGAGAGCCATCAGAACACATACACCATTCCAACTCATATGTTCTGAGAGAGAACCACCTACTCATGTGTTGAGACCAAGACATTCCATTCCTACCATATGAATCTTGATCTCTAGCCTTCCCAAGTTGCTTTCCACTCAAATCTTCTTTCCACCAAATCCAAATCCTATGAGAGAGAGTTGAGTGTTGGGGAGACTATCATTTGAAGCACAAGAGCAAGGAGTTCATTACCTACACACCATTTGTTACTTCTTGGAGAGTGGTGTCTCCTAGATTAGCTAGGTGTCACTTGGGAGCCTCCGACAAGATTGTGGAGTTGAACCAAGGAGTTTGTAAGGGCAAGGAGATCGCCTACTTCGTGAAGATCTACCGCTAGTGAGGCAAGTCCTGTGTGGGCGATGGCCATGGTGGGATAGACAAGGTTGCTTCTTCGTGGACCCTTTGTGGGTGGTTGCTTCTTCGTGGACCCTTCGTGGGTGGAGCCCTGTGTGGACTCGCGCAACCGTTACCCTTGGGTGGAGCCCTGTGTGGACTCGCGCAACCGTTACCCTTCGTGGGTTGAAGTCTCCATCAACGTGGATGTAGGATAGCACCACCTATCCGAACCACGGGAAAAACATCCGTGTCTCCAATTGCGTTTGAATTCTCCAAACCCTTCCCTTTACATTCTTGCAAGTTGCATGCTTTACTTTCCGCTGCCAATATACTCTTTGCATGCTTGCTTGAATTATGTGATGATTGCTTGACTTGTCCTAAATTAGCTAAAATCTGCCAAGAACTAAAATTGGGAAAAGGTTAAGTTTTTATTTGGTCAAGTAGTCTAATCACCCCCCCTCTAGACATACTTTCGATCCTACAAGTGGTATCAGAGCTTTGGTCTCCATTTGCTTGATCTCCATAGCTTTTGGTGGTCATAGCCTTGGTTTCACAACCTAGGAGAGTATGGCGTCTAGCGAGGGAAATTATCACCGTAGAGGTCCTTACTTTGATGGTACTAATTTTGCTAGTTGGAAGCATAAAATGAAAATGCATATTCTTGGACATAACCCCGCCGTTTGGGCTATTGTGTGTGTTGGTTTGCAAGGTGACTTCTTTGATGGGAGAGAACCAAACCGTGAAGCTACCGCGGATGAGTTGAAGATGTTGCAATACAATGCTCAAGCTTGTGATATTCTCTTCAACGGATTGTGCCCCGAAGAATTCAACAAAATCAGCCGTCTTGAGAATGCAAAGGAAATTTGGGACACTTTGATTGATATGCACGAAGGTACCGACTCCGTCAAGGAATCCAAGTTGGATGTGCTTCAAAGCCAACTTGACAAGTTCAAGATGAAGGATGGTGAAGGTGTCGCTGAAATGTACTCTAGGCTTGCTCTCATCACAAATGAGATTGCCGGCTTAGGAAGTGAAGAGATGACCGATAGATTCATCATCAAGAAGATTCTAAGAGCCTTGGATGGAAAATATGATACCGTGTGCACATTGATCCAAATGATGCCCAATTACAAAGATCTCAAGCCAACGGAGGTGATTGGAAGAATTGTTGCTCATGAGATGTCACTTAAGGATAAAGAGGAACTTCACAACAAATCAAGTGGTGCCTATAAAGCCTCATGTGAAGCCCCTACATCATCAAGTGAGAAACAAGACTTCAATGAAGAATTGAGCTTAATGGTGAAGAACTTCAACAAGTTCTACAAGAGTAGAAGCAAAGATAGAAGCTTCAAGTCAAGGTCCTACAATGACAAAAGATCTTCTAGTCGAGAGCGAAACTGCTACAATTGTGGAAGACCCGGACACTATTCCAATGAGTGTACGGCTCCCTACAAGAGAAGAGAAGATTCTCCAAGAAGAAGAAGCAAAGAATCACCACCAAGAGAGAGAAGGAGTAGAGATGATCGTTATGAACGAAGATACTCACGGAGAAGCAAGGATTCGGAAAGGAAGGAAAAATCATCAAGGAGCTACACAAGACGAAGACATCAAGCTCATGTTGGTGAATGGGTATCCGGCTCCGACTCCGACAGCCACTCCGAGAGAAGTTATCACTCCGACTCCGAAGATACTCAAGATGAAGGTGTTGCCGGTCTAGCACTTGTGTCAACCAACTCCTACGACATATTTGACTCACCAAATGAAGGAATTGGAAGATGCTTCATGGCCAAAGGTCCTAAGGTAACACACCCCGAGTATGTTGATTTCAATAGTGATGAAGATGACTTGTTAGGTGATGATTTGCTTGTTGACAACTCTAGTGATGAATACTATGATGAAACGTCAATTAAACATGCTAATCAAGATAAAACGAATGACAATGATAAGGAGAAGATTGAGGCTCTAACTAAAGAACTAAACACTCTTAAGTTAGCTCATGAAACTATCTTCGAAGATCATCGAGAACTTTTAAGAGCTCATGAGAAATTACGCTTTGAAAAGCTCAATCTTGAGCAAGAGCATGAGTTCTTAAAGGCAATCAATGATGATCTCCGCAAGAAAAGTTCTTCTTACATTGCCAAGCGTTTACTCTTATCCACTTACATGCCTCAAGTCAAGTCTAGTAACAAGAAAGATTCTTCCTCTAGCAGTAACAATGATCATGCTAAATCCAATATTGTTGCTTCTAGTAGTTCTCTTGATTCCACTAATGATTCTCTTAGCCAAGTTACACTTGAGCAAGAAAATAGTTTATTGAAGGGAATTATAGAGAAAGGAGTGTACAAAAGCCTTGCCGGGAGTAAGCAATTCGAGGAAATTGTGCGCAAGCAAGGAATGCACCGGAAGAATCAAGGTGTTGGTTTTGAACGAAAGTTCAATGCCAATGGAGTTGAGTGGGAAGAAGATCAATACCCCAAGACAAAGTTTGTCCCTCAACAAGAGAAGTATGATGCTTCTTTCAAGGGGACACAAGCTCAAGATGATCTTCCACCACAAGACTACAAGCAAAAAGGCAAGGACAAGCTTCAAGAGGAAATTGATGCATTTGAAGAAGCTCCTAAGACCTTAGTCAAGTGGATTCCCAAGACTACTTCAAGTTCCACTTCATCAAGTACGACTACAACTCCAAGGATTCCCATCAAGATGATGTGGATCCAAAAGAAGAAGAACTAGAGAGTTCTTGAGGGTGACTCCGCCAACATACTTCACTCTTATCATTTTGGCAAGAACAAGTGCAATCAACTTCCACATCTTGCACTAGTTCAAGGAGTCACAAACCCTCTTGTTGGTAAGACAAGGGACAAGGTAACCTAAAAGTTTTCATGGACATCATCTTTGTGTGCATCACTCTATGTCTATGGATATCCTTGTTTGTTCCTTGTGGGACTAACCCATGTAGGTATTGAAAGTGCAATTCACTCAAATGGATAGCTCCAAGTGATCTACATCAACATTGAGCATCCACATCTTCAACATCTACATGAAGTCATCATCGACAAAACCCAAGGTTAGTTCATCCCTCTTAGGGGGGATATCACATCTAGGGGGAGCTTTACTCTAAGACTTGAGCTAAAGCAACTCTAAAGATGTGAACACAACAATGCTTTATGTAAAAGTGGTAACCCCACTTGAGCTTAAACGATGAGTATGACCTATGATCAAGTGTTCTCACTTGACTCCTAAGTCAATATACTCATATATAGATGACCTAGTCATCGCAAATTGCTTGATAGATGCTAGAATTGGTTGTGCATGCCTTGTCACATATTTCATTTGCCATCTTATTGTGTGAGCATGCTGGTTGCATATTTTACTCATTCGAGGACATCCACTTGTTGTTTTGATTGTTTGGTTTTATTTCTTTTGCCAAGTGGATGGACAAGAATGCCTAAGTACCTCCTCTAGCTATCTATGCTTTTCTCGTCTCAAACTCTATTCATGCTGCATCACAAAATTTGATCAAGTCAGATTCGAACCACTCTGTGTGAGGAGCGCTCGGAGTCCCCGATTCGTCATAGACTTAAACTTCCAAAACCTCTTTATGATTCTCGGTCTGACCGATACCCCACTTTCGGTCCTACCGAGATCATTAATTTGATCTAGGTTTTCGATCTCGGTGCAACCGATTTGAACATTTCGGTCACACCGAGTTTCAGTAACTGCACGCAGTTATGAATCTCGGTGCCACCGAGTTGTTCCACTCGGTCACACCGACAGGGTCGGGCTATATATAGTCACGGGCAAAATTTTGGAAATTTCTCCGAACCCCTTCGCCCGCGCGATAGCCTGCTCTGCCCTCGTGGTCTCCGGATCGTCTTCTCGCCGCCAGCTGCCTCCAGTAGCTGGTCTCCGTCGCCGTCAACGGGAATTCTGCCCCGCCGTTGCCGCCGTAGCAAGTCCCCGCCGAACTAGGGTATGGACTTGATCTTTGTGCTATTCCTCAATCTGATTCCTAGCACATTGTGATCATCATGATTCTTGCCACGATTGAAACACTCCTATCCAGTCAAAACGCCCGTAGATTAGGTTTGATTCGAAAATTCTAGGTTTAGGTTTCCGCCGAAACCATCTCGGACCCACCGAGTTGAAAAACTCGGTCCCACCGATTTGGCTTATGCCATTGCACAGGTGAGACTCGGTCTGACTGAGAATTACTTATCGGTGTGACCGATTTTGGAACTCTGTGAAACCCTAGCAGTCTCGGTGCCACCGAACTGTGACTCGGTCCTACCGAGTTCACTAGTTTAGGTTCCAAAACTGCTTCGGTATCACCGAGTTTGAAAATCGGTAGATCCGAGATGATTTCAGTGGGAAACTAAAACTAAGTTTTTGGATCATTCTTTTTGCAAAAATCTCTGCATTTTGTGATTCTCATCCTTTCTACCTCATCTATAATCTGTTCACAGGGTCAGCAGTCAGTTTGCAGCATGTCTGATCAAAGTGATAGCCAAAATGTGTCAGAACAGCAAGTGGTGATGAGTGAGGGCACTAGTCCCTCCAGTTCTTCTGATGAAGGCAGCAGGAGCACCCTAGCAACTTGCCAAAGGCTGCCACGAGACAGAGGAAGAAGAGGACTTCAGATTCCAAAGACGAAGACTATGTGGCAGAGGAAGAGGCCACTTCCAAGAGAGTTGAGCCAACTCAAGGCACTAAGCCAGGCCTGAAAATGAAAAGGCCAGCAGGCAGGCAGCCAATGTCAAAGGCCAGAATGTCAACTGAGAAGCCCATAGAGCCAGTTGCAGCTGAGAGCAAGAAAAGAAAGGAAAGGGTGAAGAAGACTGTGGCTAGAGTGCTTGGCAAAGCTTCCATCATGGAAGAGGAAGAAGAAGAAGAAGTAGCTGCACCAGCACCCAAGGCACCCAAGCTAATGGGAGATGCCATAAAATCAGGGGGAGCTGCTTCCAAGGCCAAGCCAGCTCCAAAGCCAAAGCCAAAGAGGAACACAAGAAGCATTCCTGCAGCTGAGAAGAACAAGGCCCCAGTGCCTGAGACTGTTGCTGAAGAAGAGGAAGAGAATGTCCTAAGGAAGCTAAAGCCCAAGATCCCAGACCACAATGATGCTCATCCTGTGGCTGAGGACATGAAGCTCAGGAGAGATTCAGGGCTGAGGAAGTGGAGAGAAGCAGACCCATATGCTTCAAGGAGAAGGACAGCAGTTGACTACAGGTTTCACACCAAGGAGCAGCAGGATTTTTATGAGACAGTGCTGCTAGATAAGAAGCCCATTGTCTGTGATATGCGATGGGTTGATTGGACATACATCAAGGACAATGAGGAGCACTATCCTGGAGTGCAAGATAGCTTCATAGCTTGTGGAGTAGCTGACTTTGTTGGGCAGAAGCTCACAAAGTGGAACGAGGAACTCATCATGCAGTTCTACTCCACAGCTCACTTTTATCCAGATGGGAGGATCACATGGATGTCTGAGGGTACAAGGTACCAATCCACAGTTGCTGAGTGGGCACAGATCATTAATGCCCCAGAGGAGCATGATGATGACATGGATATCTATGCCAAGAAGAAGATGGACCACAACTCAATGTCAAATATGTACAAGGAGATCCCAAATGAAGCACTTGATACCTTCAAGTTTGGCTCAGTACATTACCTTCTGTCAGGGCTCTCGACTATCAATTGGATCTTGAGGCACACCTTATTGCCCAAGTCTGGAGATCACAAGATGATCAGAGGCCATGCTATCAACTTGCTACATGTGTTTGATGTGCCTCAGAAGTTCAAAGTGATGAGCCTCATAGTGGAAACAATCAAGAGGACTGCAGCAGACCAGAAGAGGAGCTGCGGATATGCCCCTCAGATTCAGGAGCTCATCAACTCCAAGATGGGCACGGGCATATATTTATTGGACAAGGAACATTTGCCCATCCGTCCAGATTTTGAGAACAATGAAGTTGTGATGACTGAGAACGAGCCATCGTCTGCACAAGCTTACGCAAAGAAGGAGAAGGCGAGGAAGGAGAAAGCTGCCAAGATGCCAACTCAAGAGGAGGCATCTGAATACTTCTTGAAGACCAAACAAGAGCAGCTTGGTTACTTGATTGCATCCACGCTGAGGATTGAGCAAAGTCTGGCCACCCTCACTCAGAATCAGCAGAGCCTAGAGAGAATCATGGAACAGAAGTTCTATGACTTGGATGTCAAAGTAACGGAAGTTCAGTCTGCAGTGGAGCAGCTCCAGGAGGACATGCAGGAGAGGAGAGGCAGGACTACCACTCATGCCTTTGCCAGAGTGCCAAGAGGTCCGAGGTCATCTGCCGTGCCAGTTGCTGACACAAGAGCCACCACCTCAGCACCAGCCACAGCCTCAGTTCCACCAGCTCCAGCATCTACTTCAGCTCCAACTCCAGCGTCTACTTCAGCATCTACCGAAGCCTTCGTCCTTGGAGTGATCCGGACTCCACCACCACCTGAAGATCAAGCCTGAGCGTCGATCTAGTGCTATGCATTTTCTAGGAACTTTTTGGTAACTTGTTGCCAAAGGGGGAGAAGATGTATAGATCATAGGCTTCGAGAGAGAGAGTGTTGCTTTTCTCTCTTGCTTTATTTGGTGGTTTTTCAAACTTGTTTGCTTTTGAGTGCTTGAGATACTATGCTTGTGAGACATTGATGATCATGTGTTTGATCATAAGCTACACTTAATGTTTGCTTAATGCTATTATCCTATCTATCTTATGTGATCATTCACTATTCTTGGTGATGAGTGCATGTATTTCATTCTTATCATTTTAAGCGCTCCACCAAGATGTATGTGACATGGAAGAGTAACCCATGACTCTAACTCCTTGTGCATTTGCAGTCCAAAGCAAATTTTAAATATGCACAAATTTAGGGGGAGCTCTTACTTATCACATACTTCTCAAAGCGACGATATATTTCATGCTTATTATCATTTGTCGAAGCTTTGATCTATATGTTGTCATCAATTACCAAAAAGGGGGAGATTGAAAGTGCAACTATCCCTAGGTGGTTTTGGTAATTCATAACAACATATAGCTCATTGAGCTAATGCTATTCCAAGATGATTATTTCAGGAAAGCTCAATGATTGGCATGGCATGGATGTGAAAGTGGAACCCTCAAAATGCTAAGGACAAAGGATTGGCTCAAGCTCAAAAGCTCAAGACTCTTCATTTTATATTTTAGTGATCCAAGATCACATTGAGTCTTTAGGAAAAGCCAATACTATCAAGGAGGGATGAGGTGTTGCTTAATGAGCCTCTTGCTTCATGTGCTTAGTGATATGCTCCAAAACCCTCAACTACTTTCCCATATCCACATATGACCTAAACCCTAAGCCAAACTCGGTCCTACCGATTCTTCCTATCCGGCGCCACCGAGTTTCACTTGTCATTAGCCACTGCCAAACCCTAGCAATTCGGTTCTACCGATAAGGATCTCGGTCTCACCGAGATGGGGTTGCAAACTCTCTGTTTCCCTTTCGTAACTTTTCGGTCTCACCGAAAGAGCGAATCGGTCCCACCGAGATTGCAATGTAAACTCAGTGTTTCCCCTTTGTAACTTTTCGGTCTCACCGAGTTCCACTCGGTCTCACCGAAAGAGCAAATCGGTCCCACCGAGTTTGCCTGACCAACTCTCTGGTTAGCTAATTACCAAATTCGGTCTCACCGAGTTTGTGTAATCGGTCTCACCGAGATTACGTTATGCCCAAACCCTAACCATATCAGTCCTACCGAGTTGCATGTCAGTCCCATCGAAAATCTCTAACGGTCACTAGGTTTACATTTTCGGTCCGACCGAGTTTATTGATTCGGTCCCACCGAGATTGGAAAACTGTGTAACGGTTGGATTTTGTGTGGAGGCTATATATACCCCTCCACCTCCTCTTCATTCGATGAGAGAGCCATCAGAACACACACACCATTCCAACTCATATGTTCTGAGAGAGAACCACCTACTCATGTGTTGAGACCAAGATATTCCATTCCTACCATATGAATCTTGATCTCTAGCCTTCCCAAGTTGCTTTCCACTCAAATCTTCTTTCCACCAAATCCAAATCCTATGAGAGAGAGTTGAGTGTTGGGGAGACTATCATTTGAAGCACAAGAGCAAGGAGTTCATTACCTACACACCATTTGTTACTTCTTGGAGAGTGGTGTCTCCTAGATTGGCTAGGTGTCACTTGGGAGCCTCCGACAAGATTGTGGAGTTGAACCAAGGAGTTTGTAAGGGCAAGGAGATCGCCTACTTCGTGAAGATCTACCGCTAGTGAGGCAAGTCCTGTGTGGGCGATGGCCATGGTGGGATAGACAAGGTTGCTTCTTCGTGGACCCTTTGTGGGTGGTTGCTTCTTCGTGGACCCTTCGTGGGTGGAGCCCTGTGTGGACTCGCGCAACCGTTACCCTTGGGTGGAGCCCTGTGTGGACTCGCGCAACCGTTACCCTTCGTGGGTTGAAGTCTCCATCAACGTGGATGTAGGATAGCACCACCTATCCGAACCACGGGAAAAACATCCGTGTCTCCAATTGCGTTTGAATTCTCCAAACCCTTCCCTTTACATTCTTGCAAGTTGCATGCTTTACTTTCTGCTGCCAATATACTCTTTGCATGCTTGCTTGAATTATGTGATGATTGCTTGACTTGTCCTAAATTAGCTAAAAACTACCAAGAACTAAAATTGGGAAAAGGTTAAGTTTTTATTTGGTCAAGTAGTCTAATCACCCCCCCCTCTAGACATACTTTCGATCCTACAGGATGATACGATACCGGGGCACCTCCCGCAAGCTTGGCGAAAGACAAGGGGAGTGCTCATACCCGAAACTCAATTTTCTTTTGGTGATGAAGAAGAAGGCGGTGGTGATGAAGAAGTAGAGAGTCTGCCCTTCTTTTCCCCCAACCTACTCCGGGGGATAAAGTTATCTATCCTCAACTCAACGTTCTCCATCTCAAGCTTTATTATACTCTTGCATAATGCCTACATATATTCATTTTTGAAACGGGGAGGAACTAATTCATCTTCATCCTCTTTGGAGGTTCAGCTATAGTGCTCCACATCCCCATAAGACTTGGGGTTTGCAATGAAATCAGCAGCATAGCTCTCACCCTCGGAATCTATTAGGGGAACAACAAGAAAAGAAAACAGAGGATTTCTCCGTGATACGGTGGTCAATAGGTTCGGGGGGTATATAAAGATTTTTTATCTTGGGAGACAAGAAATCTGTAGAAAAAGGGAGTCCGGAAGGTACCTGAGGTGGGCACAACCGCCAGGCGCGCCCTGGTGTCTTGTGCCCACCAGGGTACACTTCCTAGTTGTTTCTTATTTTCCTAATTTTTGTTATATTCCAAAACTGACAAAAAGTATTTTTGCAGTTTTTTCGGAGTTCGTTTACTTACCGTATCACATACCTCCTGTTTTTTCACGATTCTAGAGTGTTCAAGAAGGACTCTTTTATGTGTTCTTCCGGTGTCAAAGTTTGGATAATGTTATTTTCAACATTAATGGGCATACCTGAGATATAATATTTTATTCGTTGCCTATTAACAACCTTCGGGTTAGTACCTTCGACATTATTTATTCTAATAGCTCCAGGCCGATAAACCTCCTCGATAACATAGGGACCTTCCCATTTTGAAAGGAGTTTTCCTGCAAAGAATCTGAAACGAGAGTTGTACAAAAGAACATATTCTCCAACCTTAAACTCACACTTTTGAATTCTTTTATCATGCCATATTTTAAATTTTTCCTTGAATAACTTGGCATTTTCATAAGCTTGGGTTCTCCATTCATCTAATGAGCTGATATCAAATAACCTCTTTTCACCGGCAAGTTTGAAATTATAGTTGAGTTCTTTGATTGCCCAATATGCTTTATGTTCTAACTCAAGAGGCAAACGACAAGCTTTTCCCTAAACCATTTTATATGGAGACATACCTATAGGATTTTTATATGCTGTTCTATAAGCCCAAAGTGCATCGTCTAATTTCTTAGACAAATTCTTCCGGGACCTATTGACAGTCTTTTGCAAAATTAATTTTATTTCTCTATTACTACGTTCAACTTGACCACTAGACTGAGGATGATAAGGTGATGCAATTATATGGTTAACACCATACTTGGCAAGCATTTTATGGAAAGCACCATGAATAAATTGTGAACCACCATCAGTCATTAAATATCTAGGGACTCCAAACCTTGGCAAAATAACTTCCTTAAGCATTTTAATAGAGGTGTTGTGATCAACACTACTGGTTGGAATAGCTTACACCCATTTAGTAACATAATCAACAACAACCAAAATATGTGTATACCCATTAGAGGAAGGAAAAGGTCCCATGTAATCAAATCCCCAAACATCAAATGGTTCAATAGCAAGTGAATAATTCATAGGAATTTCTTGACGCTTACCGATATTACCTATCCTTTGGCATTCATCACAAGATAAGACGAACTTACGGGCATCCTTGAAGAGAGTAGGCCAATAAAATCCAGATTGCAATACCTTGTGAGCAGTTCTGTCTCCAGCATGATGCCCTCTGTCGGGGTGGTTCCACGAGCACCTATGGGACCGGCGGACCAAGTCCCTTTCGGTTCGGCGGGGGCGAGGGTCGCACGAAGAGCGGATCGAGGCGAAACACACGAGCGGTTTACCCAGGTTTGGGCCGCACGGATGCGTAAAACCCTACTCTTGCTTTGTGGTTTGTATTGAGTTCTTGCTCGGGAGCGCGGAGTGCTACAGTACACTCCAGCAGCTAACGAGACCGAGCGTGAGTGTTCTCTTTTCTCTCCTCCCCTTTCTATGTTGCGCATGGGCCTCCTTTTATATGCTCAAGGGGTTACCGACAGGTGGCAACGTAGACAAGGGTAAAAATGGAAAGGTGTTGCGGTTGGTACAACTACCTGCTACAGTGTTGTCAGGACCCCGACTCAATGCCACATCGATCTAGCATGTAACACCTCATATCACTTTGCGGCCTCACGCACGGTATTCCCACGGGTGTCGCCTTACCTTGGCCCGGGACCGTTTGCGCCTTTTGGCACACGTATATGACGGTGTCGCTAGCATCCATATGATAAGGAGCCCGGGCTGACATGGCTAGTCGTAAACCCAAAGTGGCACAGACTTACAGGGACAGACATTCATGACCCAGCATCGAACGTGTCGGTCATCAGCGAGTGAATCCAGGCTGTAGCACTGGGCTAGCAGGACTCCGGTGAACCGGGCTGTAGCGGGCTAACAGGACTCCGGTATTCATCGCGTGACATTTCCCCGAAGGGACAGACACAGGAACGAAGAAGGACACATGCCGGCCAGCCTAAGTGTTCCGGAGCAGTAGCAAGCTACCATGGCTCGGTGGAAACACTAGGAGACATTTCCCGGTAAGAGAGGCTACTAAAGATAAACAACTAGATAGTCAGATCCCACACATATCAAGCATTTCAATAACATACACACAATATGCTCGATATGTGCAATACAACATGGCATCACAACATGACTCTACGACTCAAGTATTTATTCAATAGGCTCCGAGGAGCGAGATATTACAAACATGGGTCTCATGACCCAACAATCAGAGCATACAAATCAAAGCACAAGCGGAAGCTATCATGTATGAGTACAGACAACTATAAATGAAAAAGGCTGAGAAGCCTGACTATCTACCAGATACTGCCGAGGCACAAGATCGTAGCTGAGGTAACAAGCTAAACGTCGAAGTCCAAGCGGAACTACTAGTGAGACTGAAGTCTCTCTGCAAAAACATAAAATAGGCAAACGTGAGTACAAATGTACCCAGCAAGACTTACATCAGAACTAACTACATATGCATCATTTTCAACAAGGGGATGGTGGGGTTTAACTGCAGCAAGCCAGCTTTGACTCAGTGGCTATCCTAAACTACGACTGCAAGCGACTCTTTTGAGGTGGCGCACACGAGTCCACATATTCACCATATCAATACACCACTATGGATCCGCTCCCGTCTCCCTACGAGAACGCCATCCATAGCACTCACGCTTATCTTGCGTATTTTAGAGTATCCACTTTCACTTGTCTATGAACTGATATAAGCAACCCAGAAGTCCTTTTCCGCGGACACGGCTATTCGAATAGATTAGGTTAACCCTGCAGGGGTGTACTTCTTCACACACGCTCTCACCACTTACCGCCGTTTACACGACATGTACTCGGCAACCTTCAAGCGGAAGCCCAACGTGGGTGTCGGCCACGGCCTGCCTAAACACTCAAGTCTCTAGTCCAGGTTTATCGCCTATTCGGGTTCCATCCATGAGGAGATCCGGCCGGAGTTTCGCTCACAGCCCCAAACAATGTGAACAGGGTTCCATGACACCAAACGGGCGCCCGGTTTACCCGGCCACGTGCCTACCGCATCACAGCCCACCCCTACGGTCAGCGCTGCGCACGGCCTCCAGCATACTACAAACACCAGAAACTACTTGCAACTCCTGGACAGAGGACAAGGGTGATTAAGAAGCCGAGAGGGTCCATTGGTTTCGGGCCCAATGCGTGGTAGTAGCTAAATCATGGATCACAAACACAGAACTCAGTTCCTAAGGACGGCTTCAATGAGACAACCCACCATGTACTCCTACATGGCCTCTCACCGACACCTTTACCAAATCGTATTCACACACTTAGCTCACACAACGTAGGACATGTTCACACACCTCTGATTCATCCCCGATGAATCAGACCTGACTCAACTCTAAGCAGTAGCAGGCATGACAAACAAGCATGAATGAGTAGGCACAACAGGGCTCAAACAACTCCTACTCATGCTAGTGGGTTTCATCTATTTACTGTGGCAATGACAGGTCATGCAGAGGATAAAGGGGTTCAGCTACCGCAGCAAGTAACAGATGAATCGGTGTTGTCCTAATGCATTAAAAGAGAGCAGGAGCGAGAGAGTGGGATTTTATCGGAATGAACAAGGGGGTTTTGCTTGCCTGGCACTTCTGAAGATAGCATTGAGTCTTCATCAGTGTCAACGATCGCATCATCGGTATCACGCCTATCGAGAGGGGACAAATATCGGCAACACATAAGGGAACACAATCAATGCAATGCACAATATGATGCATGATCATGACATGGCAAAATGAATGTGTTTTGGGCTAATGCAACTAGCAACAGATTAAATGAAGTTGGTTTGAATACAAGATTCAAATTCAAACTCCATATGTGATTATTCAAATGCCATTTAATTGATTTGTGCTAAACAGCACCTATAAGTTGTTCTAACATGCATGAAAATGGTACAGATGGATTCCTTGAATTTTTCTGATAATTTTTCATATATAATTTATTTAATTTGGAGTTACGGTTGATTTTCTATGAATTTTAGAAGTTTATACAATTTTCTGGAATTTCCTGATTATTTTTAAATCCAGAAAATACTTATTGCGTCAGCCTGACATCATCATGACGTCAGCAGGTCAACTGGGTCGGTCAGGGTCAAACCTGACGTGTGGGGTCCACACGTCAGTGACACAGGGGCTAATCCCGCGTTGACCCGGGCTTTGACCCGCTACGGGGCCCACTGTCAGTGTCACAGGGTTAGTTAACAGGGTCATTAGCCCCTAAGTAAGTGCGCCACGTCGGCGTCACCGGAGACCAGCCGGCGGCGACCAAACCCGGGGCGGCAACACGTCGGAGTTGCTCGGGTTTCGCGTACAGACGGCGGTTTGAGCCGCGGTTGATCTCTACGGACGCGTCGCGGTGAGGCGCGTCGTTTGGTAGCAGCGGGAGGTGCGGAGGTGGTCGGAATCAGCAACGGCGGCGAGCGAGGCGGCGGCCGGAGCTCGGGTGGGTGCGGGGTTAGCGCTGCGGCTTGCAAACGAGCTAGTTGCCACGCTAGCGTTACTCCACGGGTCGTTGCGAGTGCAACGGACGCACGCGCGGGGCCATTTGGTCACCGGGGCTTCGCCGGCGACGAGCCCGTGCGGCGACGGCTACGGTAAGCAAGGGGGCGGCGGCTACGGCAAACAAACGAAGGCGGGATTAGGGGGAAGAGGACCGGGGGCTCACCACGGTCACGAAGAGATGCTCGGCGAGGTCGGGGACGGTCCGGAGCCGGCGAATTTGACGAAGATGGCCGGCGGGTCCGAGGTAGAAGACGACGGCGATGGCGGCGATGCAGGCTTCCGGAGGGCTGTGGATCGGTGGGGAGGAAGAGGGGGTCGAGGCGGAGCTCCCTGGGGCGTCGGTGAGGCGTGGGGAGCACGGTGGCTGCGGCAATCGGTGTCGGTGGCGGCGGCTCCGCTCGGGTCCGAGGTGCGGAGCGAGAGGGAGAGCAGGAGAAGGGGATGAGCACGGGAGGGAGTTGAGAGAGGCCTGAGGGGGTGCGTGGCATCCTTAGCCGATCCGGGGCGGGGCGGCAAGCAGGAGGTAGCTTGGGCGCGTGCGCGCGCGCTCCGACCACGCGCCTCTGTCCTACTGTCCCGAGGAGGAAGACGACAGGGAGGGCGCTGGTGGGCTGGGCCGGCCAGGGGGGGGGAGCTGGGCCGGCTGGTGGGCTGCACGGGTGAGGCCAGGTAGGCTTTACTCTTTTTATTTTTTTCTCTCTGTTTTGTTTAACTCTGTTTTCTATTTTGCAGGTTTGTTTTGAATTTGGTTTTGAAACCAATTCAATTTATTTTGCTTCTGACAATATTTTTAGGAGCTAAAAGAATTAAAACAATGCTCCACAAAAATATTTCAGAATTATTGGACCTATATTTATTTAACAGTAGATATAAGTCCAATTCAAATAGCTATGATTTAAATTCAAAGTCCCAAAAATAAATCCTTAAAAATGTTCAATATTTTGGTTGGGACCAGAACCCTTACCAAAAATTATCAAACATTTAAGAAGAGCCTTTTGGAGCAATGAATAAGATTTCTAGGGTTTTTGCCCCTCTTTTATTTAGGGTTTTGAGGCTTCCAATATTCCTCAATTCAAGTTTCAAAAATATAGACATGATGCACACATGAAGCTAACCTAGAGCAATGCCTGAAGCTAGGGATGTGACAACTCACCCCCACTAAACAAGAATCTCGTCTCGAGATTCAAGCGTTGGGTAAGGTGAAAGGGGAACGCAAACTAGCACAATCTTCACGATCCAGGTTGCACTTCAAATGAACGTTGATTTGAACACCATCTTTGTCTTGTCGTCTTGCTCTGAGAACTCCAGCTAATCATGACAAGAAGGGGAAAGGAAAAACTCTAGAACAATCGATCTTCGAGAAGACCGAACAACTTAGGATCAACTCATGGGATGAGACATAGCAACATCTCTTGAGCTGAGAGACGAAGCACAGATCTGAAGAAATGGAGTAAGACAGATGACGAGGGTTCGCTAGGTAGACCACAATTCCAGACTTAAGAATGTGGTGATCTGTTGTCAACGTAGCGAGGAGTTGAGTTGACATGGCACCATTATGATGCACCTTAGGGAAGGTGACTCGAAGATATATCCCCTTAAGTGGCAAAAAGAATTACCTTTGATATAGAGATCATTGAGACTCTCTATATCAGCCTAAGGCAATCACAGCAATCGATTGGCGGGGTCGGTAGAATGGCATACTTGGACTTGGATGATGTGGATTACCTTGTTGAAGACAACGTAATGGATGAATTTGCTTACCACCGGAAATGGAAGAGACCCATGGTAGAATGGCACATTGGCGGTGCAAGCTAGGAACAAAATGCAAATGCTGGGAATGATTCTGGTAACTGGGGAAGAACCCAACAATAAAGAGTGAATTCACTGTTTGAAAAGATCATAGCATTGCCGAGGAAACTGAGAGCAATCCCAGTTAGTGCCGATGATAACACGTAGCGCTTGTGCGTGCTCTCAAGAACTTGAGCATTTCCATATTCATCAAGGTTTTACCAACATCCGTGTCAAGGATCCTGGCAACACAACTTGCTACCACGATGAATAATGATGGATGATGCAGATGCAAAGGAAGATAACACTTCTCAGATTACACCTTAGCGAAGCCAAGGAACAAAATCTGGATGATCGACCGAGAGATATTTAGCACTCCGCTTCTAATGTTCTCCTTGATGTGCTAGTGTAACCCATTCATAGAAATGATCTGGTATCTAGAACATCAAGTAAAGGTCGGACTTCGGGAACACAAAAATCCATAGGGGCAACTAGGGGGTAAACCCTACGAAATCCCTATGGGGAGGTGGCCAACTTCATCAATCAAGATATTATAATAACAGGTCTTCCGGCTGGGTGTGTTGGGCACGACATCCACTTTACCGGTTATTGCGCGACCAATATTATAGTTCTTGGGGAAATGTTCCAACCATCATATCTGCCTGAGATTCAGATCTGGTTGGTGTCAGAATATTCCAGACCCATCGAGTCTAGGAAGAAAAATGAAGGTTTGCAACACAAATCGACGAGATGACGTTGCGGGATTCTCGGGAGATGAACTACGATAGCAAGCTCCAAAACATGAGCTGGTTCTGCTACTAACATGTGAACACGTTGTCCCAGACAAGCATGACCACATAGTAGTCTTATAATAAAACACTACCGAGTTCAGGAGGGGGAACCATCAACGAGGGTATCAAAGTCCTTACATAAGTCCGGATTAGCTCTTATGAAGGAACTCCTTCTCCTTGAACAAATCAACCAGTGGCTTGGTGTGCTAGGGATACATATAGATTGAAGGTTGCAAGTCTTCAAACCACAGCATTCTTCGCACGTGTGCATGACTGATTTGGAATGATTCCAAAGAAAGCAACATTGACTTTCTCGAATCCACGGCGGCAACTTGCATCAGATGCACATGAATTAAAGGAAGTCACTACCTTCATCCAAACATATGCTTCATGAGCTAGCATGAACAAATGCTTTCAAAAATTTCCAACACTAGCTTAATGCTCAACCAAATCATGGAGGAGATAAGGATGTTGTCAATGGGCTCAACAACAATTCATCCGGGTTTCCTTTTAAAAGGAATTCCATAGTATGTGAACACGGTGATAGCATTGGTCAGACCAAAGATGTAATAGTGTATGCTCGAGGGATCAACCACGAATAAGACAACATTACGAGCATCGTTGGTACTGATTTGATTTGACAATAGCCCACACTCAAATCAAAGGATTGATAAGACATTAGGTCCAGCAACTGATCACAAGGACCAATCGATGAAGATATCATCTTTCTTCAGCACACCCTACACAAGAATATCCCTTTGGAACGAACTAAGTCACGCAAGCTTTTATCTTCCAACTCTCCAAGTTGTTGTCTAGCTTAACCAACTAGCTCAGGGATATCTAACACCGATTTTTGGAGAGAAGGTGGTTCACAAGAACCCAACTTGATCACGAGATCAACATAGCGGTCAGGCGACAACCTGGTGATACTTCCGAGAAGAAATTTGGAATATCATGAACCACCGGTATGTTACTAAGCTCGAGAACAATCTTACTTTTCAGGGCAAGACGATATGGTCAAATAAGCAAGGATTGGCACTATCCTAACTCACTGATCGGAGAGTGCACCAGAAATAAGGACTAGGTAGCACAATCAACCTTAGGGTGACGATTCAATAATCAACACGCTAAGAATGAGGTTATCGTCCATTTAACTACCAAGCAATGGAGTTGCTAGCAGTATTGATTTCACACGCCATGATTCATTTGTCGGCATTCCGGTTACAATAACACAGGAACCGAGGAATGAACAATGATGGCAAAAGTATCACGGTACCAAGAGTTCATAGGGTGGTGTGCAATTCCTATAACAATCCCGATATAAAAGATGGTAATACTCCGAGGTAGAACAGAGCAAAAGCTGGATTGGCATTTTGATCTGCGGAGTACAATTGTTTTGACCCAATCCTAGATATGGAAGAGGTACTGGAGTTCGTTTCTCCAAGTCATTCAGGACAAAATGGCTTGACGGACCACAAGGGTAATAGGCATCGATAAACGAACGCCACATACTCTTGACTATCAATTGATAGACGAAGGTCAGTAGACAACTAAAGAGGGACAACTCAAAGGAACATACGATTTTCTGAGTTGTGGATGCATGGTTTAGCATGTCGAACGAATTCAACATATTTCTTCCGGGCAATCCATGCGGAAGGGTAGAACTGGCAGAGTCACAATATATAATGGAGAACTCATCAAAAGCACTCTGATTGTGATCGTTCAGTTCAACGAGGAACTTCTGCCATAAGTAGTTCATGGTATTTGGAAGAAGAAGATACCACGGACTTCAAGGACTATCGCAAAGGTTACTAATAACCTAAGGAACTAGCAACACTATCAACATGATGTAAGTAGGGTGAATATCGGGTTTAAGAACCCAGGGATAGAATACCTACTACTAAGTAGCATCACGGGATGCTTTCGAGAATGATGGCCAGAATCATCACACTGGGAACACAAATCATGGCTAAATTACTAGATGATCCCCTAAGACACCTAGGGTCATAATAATATCTCCAACATATATGTCAAGGTAACGGAGTACCTCAATCCACTGATTAGTGTGGTTAATCTGGCCCATGGGAACATTGAAACGGGAAGAAAAGGATTTGCAAATGCATCCGACTATTTAGAAACCTGGGATGACTCGGACAGCATAACGACTGTAAATGCTCAGAAAAGATTTGAGACATTCACAAAAATGGTGGCATAACCACTCAGAAGCACAATATCAAGGTTTGGAGATCAACAGTTAACATACAGAAGTAGTAGGAACTGAACTCAAGCTTAAATCCAACAATCTCATAAGTCTACGGATTAGTAACACGTGATCCTGATGGAAAGAAGAGATAGCCTAGTTCTTAATCCCCGTAGAAGAGAAGATGATGACTCAGATCAGAAGGCCATGAGGTATAAGGAGTAAAAAGAGCCTTACGTTCCATCCCACAATCAATTCCCTTATATAACTAAAGAATTTCTAGACTCAACTTCGACCAGTTTGGCTTGGTAATCCTACAGGCAGTCAAGCTCTGATACCAACACTGTCAGGACCCCGACTCAATGCCACATCGATCTAGCATGTAACACCTCATATCACTTTGCGGCCTCACGCACGGTATTCCCACGGGTGTCGCCTTACCTTGGCCCGGGACCGTTTGCGCCTTTTGGCACACGTATATGACAGTGTCGCTAGCATCCATATGATAAGGAGCCCGGGCTGACATGGCTAGTCGTAAACCCAAAGTGGCACAGACTTACAGGGACAGGCATTCATGACCCAGCATTGAACGTGTCGGTCATCAGCGAGTGAATCCAGGCTGTAGCACTGGGCTAGCAGGACTCCGGTGAACCGGGCTGTAGCGGGCTAACAGGACTCCGGTATTCATCGCGTGACATTTCCCCGAAGGGACAGACACAGGAACGAAGAAGGACACATGCCGGCCAGCCTAAGTGTTCCGGAGCAGTAGCAAGCTACCATGGCTCGGTGGAAACACTAGGAGACATTTCCCGGTAAGAGAGGCTACTAAAGATAAACAACTAGATAGTCAGATCCCACACATATCAAGCATTTCAATAACATACACACAATATGCTCGATATGTGCAATACAACATGGCATCACAACATGACTCTACGACTCAAGTATTTATTCAATAGGCTCCGAGGAGCGAGATATTACAAACATGGGTCTCATGACCCAACAATCAGAGCATACAAATCAAAGCACAAGCGGAAGCTATCATGTCTAAGTACAGACAACTATAAATGAAAAAGGCCGAGAAGCCTGACTATCTACCAGATACTGCCGAGGCACAAGATCGTAGCTGAGGTAACAAGCTAAACGTCGAAGTCCAAGCGGAACTACTAGTGAGACTGAAGTCTCTCTGCAAAAACATAAAATAGGCAAACGTGAGTACAAATGTACCCAGCAAGACTTACATTAGAACTAACTACATATGCATCATTTTCAACAAGGGGATGGTGGGGTTTAACTGCAGCAAGCCAGCTTTGACTCGGTGGCTATCCTAAACTACGACTGCAAGCGACTCTTTTGAGGTGGCGCACACGAGTCCACATATTCACCATATCAATACACCACTATGGATCCGCTCCCGTCTCCCTACGAGAACGCCATCCATAGCACTCACGCTTATCTTGCGTATTTTAGAGTATCCACTTTCACTTGTCTATGAACTGATATAAGCAACCCAGAAGTCCTTTTCCGCGGACACGGCTATTCGAATAGATTAGGTTAACCCTGCAGGGGTGTACTTCTTCACACACGCTCTCACCACTTACCGCCGTTTACACGACATGTACTCGGCAACCTTCAAGCGGAAGCCCAACGTGGGTGTCGGCCACGGCCTGCCTAAACACTCAAGTCTCTAGTCCAGGTTTATCGCCTATTCGGGTTCCATCCATGAGGAGATCCGGCCGGAGTTTCGCTCACAGCCCCAAACGATGTGAACAGGGTTCCGTGACACCAAACGGGCGCCCGGTTTACCCGGCCACGTGCCTACCGCATCACAGCCCACCCCTACGGTCAGCGCTGCGCACGGCCTCCAGCATACTACAAACACCAGAAACTACTTGCAACTCCTGGACAGAGGACAAGGGTGATTAAGAAGCCGAGAGGGTCCATTGGTTTCGGGCCCAATGCGTGGTAGTAGCTGAATCATGGATCACAAACACATAACTCAGTTCCTAAGGACGGCTTCAATGAGACAACCCACCATGTACTCCTACATGGCCTCTCACCGACACCTTTACCAAATCGTATTCACACACTTAGCTCACACAACGTAGGACATGTTCACACACCTCTGATTCATCCCCGATGAATCAGACCTGACTCAACTCTAAGCAGTAGCAGGCATGACAAACAAGCATGAATGAGTAGGCACAACAGGGCTCAAACAACTCCTACTCATGCTAGTGGGTTTCATCTATTTACTGTGGCAATGACAGGTCATGCAGAGGATAAAGGGGTTCAGCTACCGCAGCAAGTAACAGATGAATCGGTGTTGTCCTAATGCATTAAAAGAGAGCAGGAGCGAGAGAGTGGGATTTTATCGGAATGAACAAGGGGGTTTTGCTTGCCTGGCACTTCTGAAGATAGCATTGAGTCTTCATCAGTGTCAACGATCGCATCATCGGTATCACGCCTATCGAGAGGGGACAAATACCGGCAACACAGAAGGGAACACAATCAATGCAATGCACAATATGATGCATGATCATGACATGGCAAAATGAATGTGTTTTGGGCTAATGCAACTAGCAACAGATTAAATGAAGTTGGTTTGAATACAAGATTCAAATTCAAACTCCATATGTGATTATTCAAATGCCATTTAATTGATTTGTGCTAAACAGCACCTATAAGTTGTTCTAACATGCATGAAAATGGTACAGATGGATTCCTTGAATTTTTCTGATAATTTTTCATATATAATTTATTTAATTTGGAGTTACGGTTGATTTTCTATGAATTTTAGAAGTTTATAGCAATTTTCTGGAATTTCCTGATTATTTTAAATCCAGAAAATACTTATTGCGTCAGCCTGACATCATCATGACGTCAGCAGGTCAACTGGGTCGGTCAGGGTCAAACCTGACGTGTGGGGTCCACACGTCAGTGACACAGGGGCTAATCCCGCGTTGACCCGGGCTTTGACCCGCTACGGGGCCCACTGTCAGTGTCACAGGGTTAGTTAACAGGGTCATTAGCCCCTAAGTAAGTGCGCCACGTCGGCGTCACCGGAGACCAGCCGGCGGCGACCAAACCCGGGGCGGCAACACGCCGGAGTTGCTCGGGTTTCGCGTACAGACGGCGGTTTGAGCCGCGGTTGATCTCTACGGACGCGTCGCGGTGAGGCGCGTCGTTTGGTAGCAGCGGGAGGTGCTGAGGTGGTCGGAATCAGCAACGGCGGCGAGCGAGGCGGCGGCCGGAGCTCGGGTGGGTGCGGGGTTAGCGCTGCGGCTTGCAAACGAGCTAGTTGCCACGCTAGCGTTACTCCACGGGTCGTTGCGAGTGCAACGGACGCACGCGCGGGGCCATTTGGTCACCGGGGCTTCGCCGGCGACGAGCCCGCGCGGCGACGGCTACGGTAAGCAAGGGGCGGCGGCTACGGCAAACAAACGAAGGCGGGATTAGGGGGAAGAGGACCAGGGGCTCACCACGGTCACGAAGGGATGCTCGGCGAGGTCGGGGACGGTCCGGAGCCGGCGAATTTGACGAAGATGGCCGGCGGGTCCGAGGTAGAAGACGACGGCGATGGCGGCGATGCAGGCTTCCGGAGGGCTGTGGATCGGTGGGGAGGAAGAGGGGGTCGAGGCGGAGCTCCCTGGGGCGTCGGTGAGGCGTGGGGAGCACGGTGGCTGCGGCAATTGGCGTCGGTGGCGGCGGCTCCGCTCGGGTCCGAGGTGCGGAGCGAGAGGGAGAGCAGGAGAAGGGGATGAGCACGGGAGGGAGTTGAGAGAGGCCTGAGGGGGTGCGTGGCATCCTTAGCCGATCCGGGGCGGGGCGGCAAGCAGGAGGTGGCTCGGGCGCGTGCGCGCGCGCTCCGGCCACGCGCCTCTGTCCTACTGTCCCGAGGAGGAAGACGACAGGGAGGGCGCTGGTGGGCTGGGCCGGCCAGGGGGGGAGCTGGGCCGGCTGGTGGGCTGCACGGGTGAGGCCAGGTAGGCTTTACTCTTTTTATTTTTTTTCTCTCTGTTTTGTTTTAACTCTGTTTTCTATTTTGCAGGTTTGTTTTGAATTTGGTTTTGAAACCAATTCAATTTATTTTGCTTCTGACAATATTTTTAGGAGCTAAAAGAATTAAAACAATGCTCCACAAAAATATTTCAGAATTATTGGACCTATATTTATTTAACAGTAGATATAAGTCCAATTCAAATAGCTATGATTTAAATTCAAAGTCCCAAAAATAAATCCATAAAAATGTTCAATATTTTGGTTGGGACCAGAACCCTTACCAAAAATTATCAAACATTTAAGAAGAGCCTTTTGGAGCAATGAATAAGATTTCTAGGGTTTTTGCCCCTCTTTTATTTAGGGTTTTGAGGCTTCCAATATTCCTCAATTCAAGTTTCAAAAATATAGACATGATGCACACATGAAGCTAACCTAGAGCAATGCCTGAAGCTAGGGATGTGACAAGTGTATTATACCTAACCCTGACGGCAGGGGACAAGGGCATTAAATGCCCGTCTGCATCGTCTAAATAGTGCAAAAGGGACCGTCAGGGACGCCACCACTCACCATGATGGAAATCTTGTCAGTGCCGCTTGCCACCGCGCACCGCTGGCTGCACAGCCTCCCGCCACGAACGCCTGGAAGTGTCCCAGAGCGACATGTTGGTGGATGTGCTGGAGCGCGGGCACAGAGTGGTGGCTTGCCGCGGCAAGCGCCTTGCCGCGGTTGTTGTCTTGTCGCGTCCGGGAGCTTGTCGCTCACCGGGCCTTGCCGGGACGCGTGGCGCATCGCGGCAAGTTTCTTAATATGCCTTGGTTGGCCTTCCTGGCAAGCTCCTCTTGCCGGGGTCTTGTCTCCTTAAGCGCCTTGCCTTGGTTGGCCTTCCCGGCAAGCTCCTCTTGCCGGGGTCTTGTCTCCTTGGCTTGGATACTTTGTCCTTGAATGGCTCCAAAGGAACCACGGAGGACCTTGGCGGTCACCCGGCAAGCCTTACCACGGGATGCTGCGACTGTCCGTGCACAAGTTCGGGATACTAAGGTACCCCTACCCTAGTACACCGACAGGAGCCCCCGGGGCTGGGCCATACACGGTGCCGAGCGCTGTTGGGCCAGGCCCAAAACAGGGCACGGGCTCGCGCGGCCTGGCTTACGCCGTATCTCTCCCCGTATCCACCGCGCCCTCCCCGAATGGCACGCGTTGAATGCGGCGTCATGGGAGAGATCGTGGGTGGTTTCTTTATTCGGAAAGGTCCCGGTGATTGTCATCCAGGACGAACCCACCTTGCTGGACCCGGCAACTATTCTCCAGAGCATCCCCCAGCGTAAGTATATGGTTCACTTTCCGCTGTTAGGCGCGCATGGATACTCTTTCTTTGCTGCCATCTGACTGTTGGTTTGCGTAGGAGCAGAGCAGCCCCACTAGGAGCGCCCGGAGGCCGCCCCCGAAGTGCCAAGGGAGAGTCCTCCGGCAAGGGAGAATTCTCCGGCAAGGGACAGCATCGGCGTCCCCCCGGCGACGGAGACTACGACTGCTGAACCCAGTACAGGTAATCCTCTCGCTTCAAAACTTCCCTTGGGTTCTTCTTCTTTTTTGGATATTTGCTTGACTCTTCTCCCTTTTCCGGCCGTCAGACCCATCTGCTGCGAAGCCGATGGAGACCGAGGTTGCCGCCGACGACGCCGCTGCCACCGAAGAAGCAGCCGGTGCTGGCGATCCCGCCGGCGCAGAGGCCGCCAAAGCTGCCGCCGCAAAAATAGGCGGGGGGTCTGGCGATCGCACTGACGGCCCTGAGGCCGCAGGAGCGCCAGGCGCTACGTCGACCGCCGACCCATCCGCCGCTGCCGCAGCGCCAGGCTCCGAAGAGCCCCAGCCAGGCGTCTACTTGAAGGCCAGCGATGGCCTCTTCATCAACCTCCCCTGGGCGTCAAGCTCCAGGGCGCCGGTCGAGGGAGAGAGCTTCGATGGAGAGGTGCTCGCCTCCGCTGGGCTGACGCTGGTTGACGCGCCGAGCAGCAGCAGCGGCGAGCCTGAGGAGGAGCGGCTGCTGCGGAAGCTGTTGTCGCTCTACCGCGCGCGGCAAGCCAAGCTGGAATCCCGCGAGGCGCTTGTCGCGAAGGCGGGAGCGGACATCGAGAAGCGCGCGGAGGAGCTCTGGGATCTCAACCAGGAAACTCTCCGGTCCCTGGCGGAGGAGCGGGAGCAACTCGCCGAAGAGCAGAAGGCCTTCTTCCTCGAGAATGCCGAAGTTGAAGAGCAACAGCGGCTTGCCGCTGAGAAGCTGTCTGCGCAGGAGGGCGAGCTGGCGCAGCGGAAAGTTAACCTCGACAGCCACGAGGAGGAGCTTGCCGCGCGTGAGCAACAATTTGGCGGAGCCCTTAAGCAAGCAGAGGATGCTGCCGCTGTTGCCGAGGCCGCCAAGAAGGAGCTGGAGACGAAGGTGGCGCAGCTAGAGGCCGATCTCAAGGCGAGTGGTGAAGAGCTTGCCGTGCTCAAGCGTGAGCGGGAGAAGGACGCCCACAGCAACTCAGAGCTGCAGGTTCATCTCACCGAGAAGGGCAAAGAGCTTAGCACCGCCAAGGACTCCAACGCAGATCTTGAGTTGAAGCTGACCACTTTGACCAAGACGCTGGACGGCGCCAGGGAGCAGGAGGCGGCCTTGAAGGAGGAGATCAAGGCCGACAAGGCGCTGCTGGCGAGTGCTGCCGCCGCCCAGAATGCTTTTAGGGAAAATGTGGAGCACTGGACGGGGGGTCTCGTGAATGCTACCGCAGATATCGACAGGGAGCTCGCGCAGCTGGGGGTGGAGGATCTTGGGTATCCATCTGATGAGAACCTCCAACCCAGCGCCAAGCTCACCTTGTTCTTCAAAGGCGTGGCGACGGCCCTCCAGCGGCTCCGGGAGAAGATCCCAAAGATGCTGTCCGACGAGTCGCGCAAGATCTGCATGGGAGCTCTTCAAAAGGTGTTGGTGAAGGTGGCCTTCCACAACCCGGGCCTCAACCTCACCAACATCCTCAAGACCCTGCCGCCGGATGCTGATCTGGAGGCGCTCAAGACCCTTATCGCACCCATTGTGGACAAGGTGAGCGGGATCAAGAGGATTGAGGGCGATCGCGTAGACTAGGCCGCCCGTTTTCTTCTTTTCTTGTCGCTGCTGGTCATGTTATGAGAACAATCGGTTAGAGACGCGACAAGCTACCTTGTAATATAACTCTATTCCGGTGTAATGATTGCAATGTTATTCCCTTTACTTGATTCCTCCCTTTGTATGTTTTTGCCCTACGCTTTTAGGGAACTTGCCGGTGCAGGCACCTTAGCCTCGAGCGCTGAGTGCGGGACGTCAGCAGCCTGCTGGTGGTGTCGTTACCGACAAGAAACCTTGTCGCAACTAGTCGCAGCTCACTTAAGTTGTTGAGCAGACTCGAAACAAAATAAGGGTGCAACTAGCTACGAGTTGGTTCCTCCGCGCACAGGTTTTCCATACAAAGTGCGGTCGTTCAAGGGAGATAACTTAAAAAATTTAAAAATCTGATTGCTCAAACTTTGGCAACTTAGCTTTTCTGTTGTTTGCTTCCCGGTAAGGCGAAACTTTCTTGAACGATGCCTGGTCCATACCATTATCTTCTCCTTTCCCCCCGGCAAACTTGTGGGCGAGGGAACCTTGCTTTCCTTGAGAAAAAAGAAAGAAGAGAAAATAAAGATATGGAGCCTTTCGGCTCGTTATTGCTTACCGGGGAGTAGGTGCTGCACAAAGTGTCAGATCACATATGCAAAAAATAGATAGCATGAAATTGACAAGATGTGTGGAGCATATGAGCTTTACTTATGCACGGGGTCTGCGCCCGGCTTTGTACAAAGGATTACATGCAACAGCGGCAAGACTTGTACAAAAGGTGGTTGCCGGAACAGGTTCCAGCAACCGCGCCTTACAGGTAAAACTTACGAAGATGCTCAATGTTCCAGGAATTGCTCACCGGAATGCTATCTTCGGTCTCAAGGCGGACAGCGCCAGGCCTAGTGACTCGTTTCACCCGGTAAGGGCCTTCCCACTTCGGCGTCAACTTGTTGGAATTCTTGGCGGACTGAACACGTCGAAGAACAAGGTCGCCTTCCTCGAGACTTCTGGCGTTAACTTTGCGGCTATGGTAGCGGCGCCAAGCTTGCTGGTAGCGAGCAGCTCGTACAACAGCCTGAAGACGGTCTTCCTCGAGGAGTAGCGCGTCATCTTGTCGCAGCTGCTCTTGCTCAAGCTCATCATAAGCGAGCACTCGAGGTGACCCGTATACGAGTTCTGTGGGGAGAACTGCCTCTGCTCCATAGATTAGAGCGAAAGGTGTCTGGCCAGTGGCTCGATTTGGCGTCGTCCTGATCGACCAAAGAACCACCGGCAGCTCCTTGATCCAGTTTCTTCCGCACTTGTGCAGCCTGTCGAAAGTTCTGGTCTTGAGCCCACGCAGCACTTCAGCATTTGCCCTCTCCGCTTGACTGTTGCTTCTCGGGTGAGCAACAGAAGCGAAGCAGACCTTGGCACCAAGATCTTGGACGTACTGCATGAAGGTGCGGCTCGTGAATTGCGTACCGTTGTCGGTGATTATCCTGTTAGGGATCTCGAAGCGGCAAACAATCGACCTGAAGAACTTGACTGCTGACTGTGCTGTCACCTTCCTCACTGGTTCCACTTCTGGCCACTTTGTGAACTTGTCGATTGCAACGTACAAGTACTCAAAGCCCCCAACTGCTCGGGGAAAGGGGCCGAGGATGTCGAGCCCCCAGACCGAAAATGGCCAGGATAAAGGGATCGTCTGGAGAGCTTGAGCTGGTTGGTGTATCTGCTTGGAATGGAACTGGCACGCTTCACACTTGGTTACTTGTGCAGTTGCATCCTGGAGGGCTGTCGGCCAAAAGAAACCTTGTCGGAATGCTTTGCCGGCAAGTGTTCTTGCGCCAATGTGGTGACCACATATTCCTCCATGTATCTTTGCCAACAGCTTTTGTCCGTCTTCCCGGTGAATACTCTTCAATTTCACACCGTTGAGTCTTCTTCTGTACAGTGTCTTGTCGACAAACTGGTACATACTTGACTGCCGGGCTACTCTTTCCGCTTCTTCTTGCTCTTCGGGAAGTTCTCCTGTCTGAAGGAAACGGACAATCTGCTGTGCCCACGCCGGAGCTTGTGGCTCGACAACAAGGACTAAAGGCAAATCTGCTGCTGCGGGAACATCCGCTTCTACGGCGAGAACCTGCGGCTCTGCCGGAGCTTGACGTTCCCCGGCAAGCTTGCCGGAGCAAAACTTGTCGGGAGCTTCTGCTTCAATGGAACAAACCCTAGGGCTTGCCGGAGCAGACTGCTCCTCAGCGCTCTTGGCGTTGATCTTGGGGACCTTCTTGGCCAAAGGCAAATCTACTGCTATGGGAACATCCGCTTCTACGGCGAGAACCTGCGGCTCTGCCAGAGCTTGACGTTCCCCGGCAAGCTTGCCGGAGCAAAACTTGTCGGGAGCTTCTGCTTCAACGGAACAAACCCTAGGGCTTGCCGGAGCAGACTGCTCCTCAGCACTTTTGGCGTTGATCTTGGGGACCTTCTTGGCGGCGGCTTCGGGAAGCTCTGCCGGAAAATAGTCACCAGAAATCAACTTCCTCTTCTTGCTCTGTCCAGTTGATGGCGTTACAGACGGTTGAGTCAGCTTGAGCACAAAGATCCCTGGTTCCACAGGTAACTTAAGTGCGGCGCACTTTGATAGGCCATCGGCAATGGCGTTCTGAGCTCTTGGAACATGATCCATCTGTAGGCCGTCAAAGTGCTCTTCTAGCTTTCTCACTTCATCGACGTATGCTTCCATCAACAGACTCTGATAGCTCTTGTTCACTTGGCGGACGACAAGCTGCGAGTCACCCCTGACAATGAGCTTCTTGATCCCAAGGTCTGCCGCGATCCTGAGACCGGCAAGCAAGCCTTCATACTCTGTAGTATTGTTTGTTGCTTGCTCCTTGGGAAAGTGCATCTGGACTACGTACTTGAGGTGCTCTCCGCATCAATACCTTGACCTAGCCCCCTGCAGAAGGGAACTGACAAAGTAAACTGGGCGCTGCACCATTCTCTTCTGTATCTCCTCGCGCGTCTGCGCAGATCCATCCTTGTCGGGACCAGAGCTTGTCGAGGAAGCCCCCTACTTGTCGCTGGATGCGCCTGCCGTGGTTGCTGGCTCATCATCTGCCTCCCTCTCTGCTACTAATGCAACAATAACCACTTGATTGGTTGCCGCTATATACAGCAGCGACTTCTCTTGTGGCTTAGGTGCGACAAGTGTTGGAGCGGAGGACAGGTATCTCTTCAAGTCTTGCATCGCAGCCTCCGCTTCCGGAGTCCATTTCATTGGACCTGCCTTTTTCAACATTTTGAAAAATGGCAGGGCGCGCTCAGCAGACCTAGAGATAAACCTGCTGAGAGAAGCCACGCAACCGGCAAGTCTTTGTACATCCTTGACACGCTTTGGTGCTTCAATCTGCTCAATGGCCTTGATCTTGTCGGGATTGGCTTCGATTCCCTGCTGAGACACGAAGAACCCAAGAAGCTTGCCGGAGGGGACTCCAAACACGCACTTCTCGGGATTGAGCTTGAGGCTGATCTTGCGCAGATTTGCAAAGGTCTCGTCTAAATCTTGAATCAGAGTTGCCTTGTGTACACGGCTGAATCTCTGAATGTACTTGCGCAGGGGCTCTCCTTCCTTCTGGGCGAGCAGATGAAGGTCACTCTCTTGGCCATGGGGTTTGTGGCCTCCTGTAAAGGCGCCGACAAACTGATGGCATAGGTCTGCCCAGGAGGATATGGAGTCATCCGGCAAGTGCATGAGCCAGGACCTGACGTTGGGCTTGAGCACCAGCGGGAAGTAGTTGGCAAGGATCTTGTCGTCCCGCCCCCCGGCAGCCTGCACCGCGATGGTGTAGATGCTGAGGAACTCCGACGGACGCGACTTGCCGTCGTACTTCTCTAGTACGTCTGGCTTGAAATTCTTCGTGCTGGGCCACTGGACTTGCCGCAGCTCACGAGTAAACGCAGGGCAACCTACCGCGTACGGCAAGTCGCCTGGTTCCCCTGGCGCATGCATGTCGACAGAGGGCCCAGCACGCTGGTCCGATTGACGTCGCGCTTCTCTTCGGCGCTCGATGCGAGTACGAGCGTCTTCTTGCTGTCGTTCGTGAAGAACTTGGCGCTGATCGCGATGAGCTCGTGGATCTGATGACGCGGTGGAGTCGCTGTCGAGGTGGATCCGGCGAGTCGGCGATCTTGGCCTTCGGGGCGGAGAGTGCACAGTGGTTGCACCCCCACCGGTCTTGTCGCCACCGGCTAGTGCCTGGCTGACTTGCCGCGGCTGCGACGTGCTCGGCTGCCATTGAGTGTCGCCGTTGGCGAAGCCGATGAGACTCTGAATGGTGGCCCTCCAGTCGTCTATCTTGTCTGCCGTTGGAGGGTAGTCCAGGAGCAGTTGAGCTCGCGCCAAAGCTTCCGCTGTAGTGGCGGGTGGCGGTGGCGAACGGTGCGAGGAGCGGGATATGCTCAGACTTCTAACTATGTTAGAAGGAGCAGTATCCCGTCCAGGCGACTGTGCCTCGCTCGTGCCAGCATGTTAGCGTGCATGCTGGTCTTGAGCACTCCGAGATCCACCAGCTCGATCTTGGTCCAGCAAACGCATGGTACTGTGAGCACCATTACGCTGCCGGTCCCGCGCCTCCTGAGATGGGCGCGGTGCATGTACGGACGCCAAGGTCTTGGAGTGCGCCCAGTCGTTGTGGGAGCCGGCTACGCCGCCGATGGGCAGCGCAGCCTTGTCCTTGGACCTGGCAGCACCGTGAGCTCCCTCGTCGACGCCCGATCTTCCGCCGGCGTCTGCCCCATCAGCCGTTTGCTCCGGCGGTGGTGGGTTCGGCGCGGACGGAGCACCCGCCTCCGAAGCCTTCTTCTTCGGCGGCATGTCGATGAAGATGATGAAGATCTAGCTCGTGTGAACGCCGGATCTGGTTCACACAACCTCGAGAGCCCCTACCTGGCGCGCCAAAGATGTCGGGGTGGTTCCACGAGCACCTATGGGATCGGTGGACCGAGTCCCTTTCGGTTCGGCGGGGGCAAGGGTCGCATGAAGAGCGGATCGAGGCGAAACACATGAGCGGTTTACCCAGGTTCGGGCCGCACGGATGCGTAAAACCCTACTCCTGCTTTGTGGTTTGTATTGAGTTGTTGTTCGGGAGCGCAGAGTGCTACAGTACACTCCAGCAGCTAACGAGACCGAGCGTGAGTGTTCTCTTTTCTCTCCTCCCCTTTCTATGTTGCGCATGGGCCTCCTTTTATATGCTCAAGGGGTCACCGACAGGTGGCAACGTAGACAAGGGTAAAAATGGAAAGGTGTTGCGGTTGGTACAACTACCTGCTACAGTGTATTATACCTAACCCTGACGGCAGGGGACAAGGGCATTAAATGCCCGTCTGCGTCGTCTAAATAGTGCAAAAGGGACCGTCAGGGACGCCACCGCTCGCCACGATGGCAATCTTGTCAGTGCCGCTTGCCACCGTGCACCGCTGGCTGCACAGCCTCCCGCCACGTACGCCTGGAAGGGTCCCAGAGCGACACGTTGGTGGATGTGCTGGAGCACGGGCATAGAGTGGTGGCTTGCCGCGGCAAGCGCCTTGCCGCGGTCGTTGTCTTGTCACGTCCGGGAGCTTGTCGCTCACCGGGCCTTGCCGGGACGCGTGGCGCATCGCGGCAAGTTTCTTGATATGCCTTGGTTGGCCTTCCCGGCAAGCTCCTCTTGCCGGGGTCTTGTCTCCTTAAGCGCCTTGCCTTGGTTGGCCCTCCCGGAAAGCTCCTCTTGCCGGGGTCTTGTCTCCTTGGCTTGGATACTTTGTCCTTGAATGGCTCCAAAGGAACTACGGAGGACCTTGGTGGTCACCCGGCAAGCCTTACCGCGGGATGCTGCGACTGCCCGTGCACAAGTTCGGGATACTAAGGTACCCCTACCCTAGTACACCGACACCCTCCATAAGCTTCGGAGTGACATTTCCGCAGGATTTGTCCCTATTCATGCTCAGGTACACAATATATAATAATACCATCTACTCCTTCTTTCTAAAGATGTGGGTCATCCCAAAAGTAATGTCTTAAATCATAGAAGATTTTTTTCTTTTGTTGGTATGTAAAGCTAGGTGGTTAATATTTAGCAACAATGTAATTAGCATAGTCAGCATACCAAGGCGTGTTATGAGAAACATTTATTGCAGCTAACTACTCATCAGGAAAACTATCGTCAATAGGTAGTGGGTCATCAAGCACATTTTCAAGCCTAGACAAGTTATCAGCTACGGGGTTCTTAGCTCCATTTCTATCATTGATATGTAAATCAAATTCTTGTAGCAAGAGAATCCATCGAATAAGTCTAGGTTTAGCATCTTTCTTTTCCATAAGATATTTTATAGCAGTATGATCGGTGTGAACAATAACTTTTGAATCAACAATATAAGATCTAAATTTATCACAAGCAAACACCACTGCTAGAAATTCTTTTTCAGTAGTTGCATAATTTCATTGAGCATTGTCTAGAGTTTTACTAGCATAATGAATGACATTCAGTTTCTTATCAACTCTTTATCCTAAAACAACACCAACATCATAATCACTAGCATCACACAGAATTTCAAAAGGCAAGTTCCAATCAGGTGGTTGAACAATAGGTGCAGAAATTAAGGCTTTCTTGAGTGTTTCGAAGGCTTCTAAACAATCATCATCAAAAACAAAAGGAACAACCTTTTGTAGAAGATTTGTAAGAGGCCTAGAAATTTTAGAAAAGTCTTTGATAAATCTCCTATAGAAACCAACATGACCTAGGAAATTAAGAATACCTTTGATATCTTTAGGACATGGCATTTTCTCAATGGCATCAACCTTAGCTTTGTCCACTTCAATACCTGTTTCAGAAATTTTATGGCCCAAAACAATACCTTCATTAACTATAAAGTGGAACTTCTCCCAACTGAAGACAAGATCTGTTTGTTCACATCTCTATAAAACTCGATCAAGATTGCTTAAACAATCATCAAAAGACTTACCATAAATAGGAAAGTCATCCATGAAAATGTCAACAATCTTTTCACAAAAGTCAGAGAATATAGCAGTTATACATCTTTGAAAGGTAGTAGGTGCATTGCATAAACCAAAAGGCATCTGTCTATAAGCATAAGTTCCAAAGGGACAAGTGAAAGTGGTCTTTTCTTGATCAGGTTGAGAAATAGGTATTTGTGAAAAACCAGAGTATCCATCAAGGAAGCAAAAATGTGTGTGCTTAGATAATCTTTCTAGCATTTGATAGATAAAAGGCAGAGGGTAATGATCTTTTCTAGTTGCTTTGTTTAATTTTATAAAATAAATTACCATTCTATAACCTGTAACAATTCTTTGTGGAATAAGTTCATTCTTATCATTAGGAACAATAGTAATACCTCCTTTCTTAGGGACAACATGACTTACCCATCTACTATAAGCTATAGGAGAGATTGTAGCTACTTCCATAAGTTTTAATATTTTCGTTCTTATCACTTCATTCATCTTCGGATTTAAACGACGTTGGTGATCAACAACGGGTTTAGCATCAGGTTCCATATTAATCTTGTGCTGACATAGAGTGGGACCAATGCCCTTTAAATCATCAAGAGTATATCCAATAGCAGCTCAGTGCTTCCTTAGAACTTCCAATAATCTTTCTTCTTCATGTTCTGAAAGGTTAGCACTAATAATAACAGGATATATCTTCTTTTCATCAAGATAAGCATATTTCAAAGTGTCTGGAAATTGTTTTAATTCAAACGCAGGATCACCTTTAGGTGGAGGAGGACCTCCTAGAGTTTTAATAGGCAAATTGTGTTTAATTAGAGGACGTTGTTCAAAGAAAATCTGATCTATTTCATTTCTTAAAAGCATATGTAAATCATTTTCATGGTCTAGCAAATATTGTTCTAGTGGATCAGTAGGAGGCACAGCAATAGAAGCAAGACCAATTATTTTATCCTTGCTAGGCAATTCTTTTCCATGAAGCTTTCTACTAAACTTGGAAAAGTTAAACTCATGAGACTCACCACCAAAACTAACACTGGTACGCGTCAGTGCTGTAAAAACGGTTTTTAACCCCTTTCCGCGATGTCATTTGGAACCGTCGCCTAGTGAGTGACGGTGATAGGGGGTCCTTCCCACACGACCCAAAAACCATCGGGGATATGCCCTCCTGGCACACAGACGCTCGGCCAAATGAGGTCGTGTGCGAACGGCGAGCGCTCAAATACGGAAATACGTGCAGTAGAGCTAAAAAATATAGTTATACACGCGAAATTGTTTCCGGTCGCAAGTTCATCCAACACAGTCAGTCCCCGCTAAACACTTCCGTTCATATGTACATCCCACACAGTCGCGGAAAACGTTTCCGTTCACAGGTACATCACACACAATTTTCCCCGTTAAATCATTTGTGATAGCATTGCCATTGCACATGATATTAACAATTTTATCATTTGCGTTATTGAATGCATCACACACGGTGCGTAGAAGAAACTGTGTGGCAAAGGCTGTCCATCACACATAGTTTTTATGTGGTAAACGTTTGCGCAAGGTGGCCTAACGCAAACAGTTTCCAAGAGGATGTCGTGTGTGCAGTGGAGATTGATCGCACATGTAGTGGTTCCTAGAAACGTTTCTGATCTCCACGTCTATCACAGACGTTTCACTTTCGCAAACCTTGTGAAGTGTAATCCCCAATTAATCCCTAATTAATCGCTAATTTGAAAATCACATGTTTTGAATTTCAAAGTAGGCAATCACTTATTTCATATCCAACCATGTTTATTACAAATATAGGTTCAACCACGAATGCATAATTCGATGCACATGTACATATACTGAAGAAGTACAGAAGCACCAAGTAAAGAATGATGAACCACAGTTGTACTAAAGACTGTAAAGAGAGAGGCGAAGACATTCTGGTCACTTGAGAAGGTGAAGAGAAATGCCCATATTGTGCCCTCCTCCATGCGTAATGCGCGCACGACTCTAGGCCAACCCCTTGTGATGGCTGCCCGTCCATCCTTCATTGTCTTCATTACGACTTCTCGATGCTCATTGTAGTCTAGATGCAATACTTTAACCTTCATTTCATGTCCACCAATGATGTATTTTGCGAGGTAATCTTGAGTGAACTGCTTCGGGGACCACTGCCAACGAAAAAGATTCATACATTGTTGTCTAAAAACTCATTATGGGCAGTAAAAAGAGAAGGTTGTAGAGTTTGTAGTTACCATCCTACAACTCACTGTTGTGTTGGATAGATCATAAACAAATAATTTTCTTGCCACCATTCGTATCTTTTTGCTAATAATCCTTATCAGTTTCCTTACTTGATGCTTGTTCATGAATATCTCATTGCCCCATAGGCAAAAAGGGTCGATGCGTGGATCCTTGCCAAGGGCATATGTACCTACAAGCAACAAGTCAACATTAGAAGCTAACAAGTGTCCAGGCCTGGATCTATATACACTACATTATGGAATGACGGGGGGAGTACAAGCAGAGGGATGAAGCTAACCTCGACGGAAAATGGTGGCCACTCCCTTTGTTGTCCTACATAAGTAGTGTAAATGCATGATAAGTATTGCAACCTTAACATCAAACAAATATAGCAAAGGTAAAGAACATCATCTCCAAATGATAGCTTGAATGTGTTTGTTTCAGCATGCTATTAAAGCAAATATAAAATGGAAGGCAATGTTACCGACAGCAGGCTTAACAGCCATGAAATATTGCAATTCAAACTGGTATTGTTGAAAATGAATAGAAAGTAGGTAATGCTTAAACATCACACTGGATAAATGTGTAAAACTAAAATAAAGGGCATGTGTTAACTACACCAGGAATAACTAGAACCAAATATAGCCATTCAAACTGGTATTGATGTAGTCGAGCAGCACAGTTCCGACTTGCACATAATGAACACCACATTGTGAATGACTGAAATAAACAAGGCATAAATGACCAGTATAACAACCAAATATAGCCATTGAAAACTGGACAGAGTCTCACAGCAACCAACCTAACAAGGAAATACAGATAAACAGGGCATATGCTTGAAATCTGGACAAATGCTCACTGCAACCAACCTAACAAGCAGATACAGATAAATAAGGCATCTGCTTGATAACTGGACAAATGCTAAAAAAAGCAACCTAACAACTAAATACAGATAAACAAGGCATCTGCTTGATAACTGGACAAATGCTCACTGCAACCAAACTAAGAACCAAATACATATAAACAAGGCATTGATGACCCACAAGTATAGGGGATCAATAGTAGCTATTTTCGATAAGTAAGAGCGTCGAACCCAACGAGGAGCAGAAGGAAATGACAAGTAGTTTTCAGTAAGGTAATGTCTGCAAGTGCTGAAATTGTAAGTAGTAGAGTAGTTTGATAGAAAGATAATTTGTAACGAGCAAGTAACGGTAGTAGTAACAAAAGTGTAGCAAGGTAGCCCAATCCTTTTGAGGCAAAGGACAGGCCTAATCGGCCTCTTATGATAAGAAAAGTGTTCTTGAGGGTACATGAGAATCTCATCTAGTCACTTTCATCATGTTGGTTTAACTTGTGTTCACTACTTTGATAATTTGATATGTTGGTGGACCGGTGCTTAGGTGTTGTTCTTACTTGAACAAACCTCCTACTTATGATTAACCCTCCCGCAAGCATCCGCAACTACGAGAAAAGTATTAAGAATAAATTCTAACCATAGCATTAAACTTTTGGATCCAATCGGTCCCTTACGGAATAGCGCATAAACTGGGGTTTAAGCTTCTGTCACTCTCGCAACCCATCATCTAATTGCTACTCCACAATGCATTCCTGCTACCTCTGGAGCATGTGTTGGTTTTCCCTTGAAGAGGAAAGGGTGATGCAACAAAGTAGCTAAGTATTTCCCTTAGTTTTTGAGAACCAAGGTATCAATCCAGTAGGAGATAACACGCAAGTCACCTAGTACGTGCACAAACAATCAAGAACCTCACAACCAACGCGTAAAAGGGGTTGTCAATCCCTTCACGGTCGCTTACGAAAGTGAGATCTGATAGAGATGGTAATATACATATTTTTGGTATTTTTGTTATATAGATTGGAAGCTAAAAATTGCAAAATAGTAAACGAGATGCAATAATAAAAGAGACATAATATAATAAGAAAGAGACCCGGGGGCCATAGGTTTCACTAGTGGCTTCTCTCATGATAGCATGTATTACGGTGGGTGGACAAATTACTGCCGAGCAATTGATAGAAGAGCGCATAGTTATGAGAATATCTAGGCAATGATTATGAAATATAGGCATCACGTCCGTGTTAAGTAGACCGAAACGATTCTGCATCTACTACTATTACTCCACACATCGACCGCTATCCAGCATGCATCTAGAGTATTAAGTTCATAAGAACAGAGTAACACTTTAGGTAAGATGACATGATGTAGAGGGATAAACTCAAGTAATATGATATAAACCCCATCTTTTTATCCTCGATGGCAACAATACAATACGTGCCTTGCTGCCCCTACTATCACTGGGAAAGGACACCGCAAGATTGAACCCAAAACTAAGCACTTCTCCCATTGCAAGAAAGATCAATCTAGTAGGCCAAACTAAACCTATAATCGAAGAGACTTGCAATGGTATCAAATCATGCATATAAGAATTCAGAGAAGAACAAAATATTGTTCATAGATAAACTTGATCATAAATCCACAATTCATCGAATCTCGGCAAACACACCGCAAAAAGTATTACATCGAATAGATCTCCAAGAACATCGAGGAGAACTTTGTATTGAGAACCAAAGAGAGAGAAGAAGCCATCTAGCTAATAACTATGGACCCGAAGGTTTGTGGTAAACTACTCACACATCATCGCAGAGGCTATGGTGTTGATGTAGAAGCCCTCCATGATCGAATCCCCCTCCGGCAGATTGCCGGAAAAGGCCCCAGATGGGATCTCACTAGTACAGAAGGTTGCGGCGGTGGAAAAGTGGTTTCATGCCCCCCCTGATGTTTTTAGGGTATAAGAGTATATAGGTGAAAGAAGTACGTCAGTGGAGCTCCGTGGGCCCCACGAGGGTGGGGGGTGTGCCTACCCCCCTGGGCGCGCCCTATTGCCTCGTGGAAGCTTCGCGGAGTTCCAGACTTCCACTCCAAGTCTCCTAGTTTGCGTTTGTTCCAAGAAAGATCCTCGCGAAGGTTTCGTTTTGTTTGGATTCCGTTTGATATTACTTTTCTACGAGACACTAAAATAGGCAAAAAAAACAAAAACTGGCATTGGGCCTCCGGTTAATAGGTTAGTCCCAAAAATAATATAAAAGAGCATATTAAAGCCCATTAAACATCCAAAACAGATAATATAATAGCATGGAACAATAAAAAATTATAGATACGTTGGAGACGTATCAAGCATCCCCAAGCTTAATTCCTGCTCGTCGTCGAGTAGGTAAGTGATCAAAACAGAATTTTTGATGTGGAATGGTACCTAACATAATTTCAATGTAATTTTCTTTATTGTGGCATGAACGTTCAGATCCAAAGATTCAAGACAAAAGTTTAATATTGACATAAAAATAATAATACTTCAAGCATACTAACCAAGCAATTATGTCTTCTCAAAATAACATAGCCAAAGAAAGCTCATCCCTGCAAAATCATATAGTTTGGCTTTACTTCATATCCGTCACACAAAATGCTCCCATCATGCACAACCCCGATGACAAGCCAAGCAATTGTTTCATACTTAGCCTTTTCAAACTTTTTCTACTTTTATGCAATATATGAGCGCGAGCCATGGACTTATCACTATAGGTGGAATAGAATGGTGGTTGTGGAGAAGACAAAAGGGAGGAAGATAGATTCACATCAACTAGGCGTATCAATGGGCTATGGAGATGCCCATCGATAGATATCAGTGTGAGTGAGTAGGGATTGCCATGCAACAGATGCACTAGAGCTATAAGTGTATGAAAGCTCAACAAAAGCAACTAAGTGGGCGTGCATCCAACTTGCTTGCTCACGAAGACCTAGGGCAATTTGAGGAATCCCATCATTGGAATATACAAGCCAAGTTCTATAATGTAAAATTCCCACTAGTATATGAAAGTGACAACATAAGAGACTCTCTATCATGAAGATCATGGTGCTACTTTGAAGCACAAGTGTGGAAAAAGGATAGTAGCATTGCCCCTTCTCTCTTTCTCTCTCATTTTTTTGTTTGGGCCTTCTCTTTTTCTTTTTTATGGCCTCTTTTTTATTTATTTATTTTTTGTCCGGAGTCTCATCCCGATTTATGGGGGAAGCATAGTCTCCTTCATCCTTTCCTCACATGGGACAATGCTCTAATAATGAAGATCATCACACTCTTATTTACTTACAACTCAAGAATTACAACTCGATATTTAGAACAAAATATGACTCCATGTGAATGCCTCCGGCGGTGTACCGGGATGTGCAATGAATCAAGAGTGACATGTATAAAAAATTATGAATGGTGGCCATGCCACAAATACGATGCCAACTACATGATCATGCAAAGCAATATGACTATGATGAAGCATGTCATAATAAACGGAATGGTGGAAAGTTGCATGGTAATATATCTCGGAATGGCTATGGGAATGCCATAATAGGTAGGTATGGTGGCTGTTTGGAGGAAGGTATATATGGTGGGTTTATGGTACCGGCGAAAGTTGCGCGATACTAGAGAGGCTAGCAATGGAGGAAGGGTGAGAGTGCGTATAATCCATGAACTCAAACATTAGTCATAAAGAACTCACATACTTATTGCAAAAATCTATTAGTTATCGAAACAAAGTATTACGCGCATGCTCCTAGGGAGATAGATTGGTAGGAAAAGACCATCTCTCGTCCCCGACCGCCACTCATAAGGAAGACAATCAATAAATATGCAAGGGTTCGTGCGAGGGTGGAAGAAGAGATAATGACCACTGTGAGTGTGTATTTATAGGCACAGGGGTGGCACTGTGCTATTACACAGGTGCCCCTGGCGATTCGCATCTGAGGAACACGTGGCCATTATGCGGAATTTTGGGGTTTGTTCCACGTCCCACGCACGCCTGGATTGTCGGGTGGTCGCTTCTACTTCTCCAGATTTCATGTGGAGGAATGAGCATTGAAAACAGACTTAATGGTTGTCTCTGTATCTTCTGCTGACAAGGACGCAGAGAAGACATTCGACAGTTTCAGTAGAATGCATATGACTTGGAGAGATAGAGTTTGAGATAGAAAGCATAGAGAGGTTACGGTTCGATCACATTCACTTAGTTCAAAAGATTCAACACGAAGACATAGCTATAAGTGAATGCTGTAGAGGACAGAGCACTAGTATATATATATATATATATATATATATATCTATAATCAACATAGTGAAGATAATCATGAAAATATGTTGAGATCGAAGCCAAACCAAATGTGAAGACATTGCAAGGTAACTCCATGAGTGAAACACTTCAAAATAGAACGTTTGGTGGTGGCGTTACCCACCGTATAGGAAGTATTAGACCCAGACACGGCGCACAATTATCGTGGCGCTCCGAAGTCAAATTCCACATTAATGTATTCACACTTAGAATGTATGTCTTCATTGATTGAAGATATACTTTACTTCGTGTGTTGCACATCTAAGTCATCAATATGCATAAGGGTTAGGATGTGTGCCTGATCACAGGACATTTGAGGATTCCAGGATATTTAGCTCACACCGTAACTTGCAAAACCTCTTCTCATCCAAGGGCTTGGTGAAGATATCTGCCAATTGCTCTTCAGTGTTGACGTGTATGATATCAATGTCTTCCTTCACAACATGATCTCTGAGAAAGTGATGACGAATTTCAATGTGCTTTGTCTTCGAGTGCTGAACTGGGTTGTTGGCAATCTTGATGGCGCTTTCGTTGTCGCAGTAAAGTGGCACTTGCTTCAGATGAATGCCATAGTCCTTGAGTGTTTGCTTCATCCACAGAAGCTGAGCGCAGCAAGATCCAGCAGCAATGTATTCAGATTCAGCAGTGGAGAGAGATACACAGTTCTGCTTCTTTGAAGACCAACATACAAGTGATCGTCCCAGAAAGTGACATGTGCCTGATGTAGACTTGCGATCAACTTTGTCACCAGCATAATCAGCATCCGAGAATCCAACCAGATCAAACTCTGAGCCCTTTGGATACCATAATCCTAGAGTTGGGGTGTGAGCCAAATATCGAAGAATTCGCTTCACAGCTAAGTGATGCGACTCCTTTGGTGCCGCTTGAAATCGAGCACACATGCAAACACTAAGCATAATATCTGGCCTAGATGCACATAGATAAAGTAAAGAACCAATCATGGAGCGGTATACCTTTTGATCGAACTCTTTACCATTGTCGTCAGGACCCAGATGATGTTTGGCTGGCATTGGTGTTGTGAAGCCTTTGCAGTCTTGCATACCGAACTTCTTCAGGCAATCTTTGAGATACTTCTCTTGAGATATGAAGATGCCATTGCGTTGTTGTCGTATTTGAAGACCGAGGAAGAACTTCAGCTCCCCCATCATGGACATCTGATATTGCTCTTGCATCATATATCCAAACTCTTCACTGTACTTCTGATTGGTGCAGCCGAAGATAATGTCATCCACATATATTTGGCACACAAACAGTTCACCATCATATGTCTTCGTGAAAAGAGTGGGATCTAGGGAACCAGGTATGAAGCCTTTGCTCTTCAGGAAGTATTTGAGTGTGTCATACCAGGCCCGAGGGGCTTGTTTGAGGCCATACAGTGCCTTGTTGAGCTTGTATACCATGTCAGGATGTTTTGGATCTTCAAAGCCAGGCGGTTGTGCAACATACACTTCTTCTTCAATCTTGCCATTGAGAAAGGCACTCTTCACATCCATTTGATATAGAAGTATGTTATGATGATTTGCATAGGCCAGCAGTATGCGTATGGCTTCAAGTCTAGCCACAGGAGCAAATGTTTCATCGAAGTCAATGCCTTCCACTTGAGTATATCCTTGAGCAACGAGACGAGCTTTGTTTCTGACAACTTGACCATGCTCATCTTGCTTGTTGCGGTATATCCATTTGGTGCCTATTATATTGTGCTTCCGTGGATCAGGACGCTTAACCAGTTCCCATACATTATTCAGCTCAAACTGTTGAAGCTCTTCTTGCATAGCTTGAATCCATTCAGGTTCCATGAAGGCTTCTTCAACTTTCTTGGGTTCTGCTATTGAGACGAATGCGAAGTGCCCACAGAAATTTGCTAGCTGAGTTGCCCTTGAACGAGTGAGTGGACCAGGTGCATTGATGCTATCAATTATTCTTTCAATCTGCACTTCATTGGCAACGCGAGGATGTACAGGGCGAAGACTTTGCTCTTGCTGTTCATTGTCGTTGTTGGAAGGAATGTCTTCAGGCTGAGCATTGTCTTCATGTTGATCAGGTGCTGAAATGATAAGTTCTTCTTCAGGATGAGCTTCAGAAGGTATAATTTCTCCAGTTCCCATTAGCTTGATTGATTCACTGGATGGAACTTCATCTAGCACATTTGGCAGCTGCTCTCTTTGTGAACCGTTGGTCTCATCGAACCGCACATCCACTGTTTCAACCACTTTGTAATGAAAGAGATTGAAGACTCTGTAGGAGTGCGAATCCTTTCCATATCCAAGCATAAAACCCTCATGTGCTTTTGGTGCAAATTTTGAGGTGTGATGTGGGTCCTTGATCCAGCACCTTGCGCCAAATACTCTGAAGTAACTGACATTTGGCTTCTTGCCAGTAAGGAGCTCATAAGATGTCTTGTTCAGTAGCTTGTGAAGATAAACACGATTGATTGTATGGCATGCAGTATCAATGGCTTCGGGCCAGAATTTTCTTGGGGTCTTGTATTCATCTAGCATCGTTCTGGCCATCTCAATTAGTGTTCTGTTCTTGCGTTCGACGACGCCATTCTGCTGTGGCGTGTACGGGGCTGAGAATTCATGTGTGATGCCCAAGGTATCAAGATATGTATCAAGGCCAGTGTTCTTGAATTCAGTGCCATTGTCACTTCTGATGTGCTTTATCTTGGCGCCAAAATTGTTCATAGCTCGATTGGCGAAGCGTCTGAAGACATCCTGCACTTCAGTCTTGTAAAGGATTATGTGCACCCAAGTATATCTAGAATAATCATCAACAATAACGAAGCCATAGAGGCAAGCAGTAGTAGTTAGAGTTGAGTAATGAGTGGGACCGAAAAGATCCATGTGAAGCAGTTCGAAGGGTCGAGTAGTGGTCATGATTGTCTTCGAGGGATGTTTGGCCCTCGTCATCTTCCCTGCTTCACAGGCACCGCATAAGTGGTCTTTCTTGAACTTGACGCCCTCGATGCCTATGACATGCTTCTTCTTCGCAAGGGTGTGGAGGTTCCTCATGCCAGCATGTCCAAGCCTCCGATGCCAGAGCCAGCATTCTGAAGCCTTTGCTAGAAGACATACTGCAAGCTGTGGCCCTGCTGAGAAATCTACCACGTACAAATCATCTTTTCGATACCCTTCAAACACTAGAGACTTGTCAGATTCCATTAGTACAAGGCAACGATATTTTCCAAACATTACGATCATGTTCAAATCGCAAAGCATTGAGACAGACATTAAGTTGAAGCCAAGGGATTCAACAAGCATGACTTTATCCATGTGTTGATCCCTTGAGATTGCAACTCTACCTAGACCCAATACCTTACTTTTACCAGTGTCAGCAAATGTGATGTGGCTCTTGTCGGATGGACGTAAGGTTGAGTCCATAAGAAGACTTCTTTTGCCAGTCATGTGATTTGTACACCCACTGTCAATAATCCATTCTGAAGACGCTGGTGTCGTACCCTACAGTGCAGTTAGGGGGATAGGCTTCACCAAGAGCATTGTGAAGCAAAAACATTTGACGAACCAGTGGGTTATGAAAGCTTAGATCCAGGTTAGGACTAATAGGGAGAGTAGCAAGCGATTCAGGTACGAAGTACATAGTAAGACCATTTGGGCATTTGATCTTGCGCCCTACAAGATGTTTAAGGTCCCCAGCAATAGCGTCAGACGATTTTGGTTTTCTGCTGGAGACCTTTCCCTGCAAAAGAGAGTTAAGCTTTCTTAGCCACCCACATCAAGGGCGGCTTAGAAGCAATAAGTCTAAGTGCAGCATCTGAGAATTTTGGCTTTGAAGCCTTAGCAAACAGTCTTGCAGGCGGACAATAGTACTCATAAGAATAAGCAGAATAGTTCTTGGTCTTATGAACATGGCGGTTTGATGAACCGCTCTCATATTCATATGCCTGAGTATGGTTTCCCTGCAAAACATTTGCGTTAGTGCGACTCAGGTGAGTCCTCTGTCTGTATGAAGCCTTTGGACCGTATGAAGCCTTTGGTCTGAGGTTTGTCTTCTTCACGTGAGGTGTCATGATGACATTCACAGGAAGACTCTCCAGACACCTTTTCGGAACCCAGATCTTCTTCATAGGCGGTCCATTCCTGCAGTTAGTACCAATGTACCTGGCAAACACTTCACCATTCTGATTCTTAAACAGTATATAGTTTGCATCAAAGGATTCATCAATGATAATGGGGTTAGCACAAGTGAAGCCAGATAGATTGGATGGATCTGCTGAAGGTTCCTTTGCAGCAACCCACATGGTTTTGGGGTACTGCTCAGGTTTCCAGTAAGAGCCATCTGCATTCATTTTCCTTACGAACCCTACACCCTCTTTCCTAGGGTTTCGGTTCAGAATCTGCTTTTTCAGGACATCACATAGCGTCTGATGCCCTTTAAGACTTTTGTACATCCCTGTTTCAAGCAATGTCTTCAACCTAGCATTCTCATCAGCAATAGCGGTGGTATCCTCAGCAGAGGGGTTAGTTACCACATCAACAGTTGAAGATATTGCAACAGCAGTAGCAGTAGAACATTCAGCAACAGAAGTAGCATTATCACGCTCAATGCATTTAAGACATGGTGGTTCAAATCCTTCCTGAGCGGGACTGATCTGTTTGGCGCGAAGTGACTCGTTTTCCGTTTGAAGATCTTCATGAACCGCTCTCAATTTCTCAAGATCTTGCTTCCTTTGAAGATAATCATAGGAAAGCTTTTCATGAGTTGTTGAGAGAGTTTCATGACGACTTTCAAGTTCCTGATACTTAACGTGAAGATTTTTTATGTCTTCAATTAAGGATTCAGATCGAGTCATTTCAGCACCTAACAGATCATCGCTTCTGTCTAACAGTTTTTGAATATGTTCCATAGCTTTCTGTTGTTCAGTTGCAATTTTAGCAAGTGTTTTGTAGCTAGGTTTTGAACCACAATCAGAGTCATCGTCACTAGATGTTTGATAGTGAGTAGTGCGTGTGTTTACCTTGGCACCGCGTGCCATGAAGCAGTAGGTAGAAGCGGAGTAGTCCTTGTCATTTGCATCGGTGTCGGTGATGAAGTCATTGTCTTCAGTGTTGAAGATGGACTTGGCAACGTATGCTGTAGCCAGACTTGCGACGCCTGAGTCGGATTCCTCCTCAGACTCCACCTCCGCCTCCTCAGAAGCAGACTCCTCCTCTGAATCCATTTCCTTGCCAACAAACGCACGTGCCTTGCCAGATGAGCTCTTCTTGTGTGATGAAGACTTTGAGGAAGACTTGGAAGAAGACTTTGAGTATTTCTTCTTCTTCTTCTTGTCGTCAGAGTCATATTCCTTGCTCTTCTTCTTCTTTTTGTTCTCATTGTCCCACTGTGGACACTCAGAGATGAAGTGGCCAAGTTTCTTGCACTTGTGACATGTTTTCTTCTTGTAGTCATGAGCAGGAGCTTCATCATTCCTTGAACTTGATCGGGAAGACTTTCTGAAGCCTTTCTTCTTGGTGAATTTTTGGAACTTCTTGACAAGCATAGCAAGTTCCCTTCCAATGTCTTCAGGATCATCAGAACTGCTGTCAGATTCTTCTTCAGATGAGGAGACAGCTTTTGCCTTCAAGGCACGAGTTCGCCCATAGTTTGGACCGTAGATATCTCTTTTCTCCGAAAGCTGAAACTCATGTGTGTTGAGCCTCTCAAGTATGTCAGACGGATCGAGTGTCTTGAAATCAGGACGTTCTTGAATCATCAGGGCCAGGATGTCAAACGAACTATCAAGTGATCTCAGCAGCGTCTTGACGACTTCGTGTTTGGTAATCTCAGTGGCGCCGAGGGCTTGAAGCTCATTTGTGATGTCAGTGAGTCGGTCAAATGTGTGCTGGACATTCTCATTGTCATTTCGCTTGAAGCGGTTGAAGAGGTTGCGAAGGACACTGATTCTCTGATCTCTCTGGGTTGAGATGCCTTCATTGACCTTGGAGAGCCAGTCCCAGACCAGCTTGGATGTCTTCAAAGCACTCACACGGCCATACTGTCCTTTGGTCAGATGACCACAGATGATATTCTTGGCAGTAGAGTCCAGTTGAACGAATTTCTTGACATCAGCAGCAGTGACACCTTCTCCAGCCTTGGGAACGCCGTTCTCGACGACATACCATAGGTCGACGTCAATGGCTTCAAGATGCATGCGCATCTTATTCTTCCAGTAGGGATATTCAGTTCCATCGAAGACGGGGCACGCAGCGGAGACTTTAATTATCCCTGCAGTCGACATAGCTAAAACTCCAGGTGGTTAAACCGAATCACACAGAACAAGGGAGCACCTTGCTCTGATACCAATTGAAAGTGCGTTATATCGACTAGAGGGGGGGTGAATAGGCGATTTTTATGAAAGTCTTCAGAACATAGAAGTTTTGAAGACAAACGATAAAATTAAACCTATTACCATGCAGCGGAAGGTAGACTACACTAGGCAAACCATAGTCAAGTATTCAATGAAGTGAAAGCACAAAGACTAATAGCAGCTAGGTAGTAAGGATCAGGTAGGAAGATATTGTGAAGCCAAACAGAACACGCAGTCACTCAGTGAAGACAAATGATAGTGCAAACATACAATGACTTCACAAGGAGTAACAGTAAGTAAAGTGAAGTGAAGATGAAACCAGTGACTCGTTGAAGACAATGATTTGTTGGACCAGTTCCAGTTGCTGTGACAACTGTACGTCTGGTTGGAGCGGCTAGGTATTTAAACCTTAGGACACACAGTCCCGGACACCCAGTCCTGAACACGCAGCTCAGGACACCCAGTCCTCACCGTATTCTCCTTGAGCTAAGGTCACATAGACCTCGCCCAATCACTCTGGTAAGTCTTCAAGGTAGACTCCCAAACCTTCACAGACTTCGTTCACCGGCAATCCACAATGTCTCTTGGATGCTCAGAACGCGACGCCTAACCGGCTGGAGGATGCACAGTCCTCAAGTGTAATAAGTCTTCAGATCACACAGACAAGAAGACTTAAGTGATGCCCAATTCTCTCTGGCTCTGGTGGTTAGGGCTTTATCCTCGCAAGGAATTCTCTCTCAAAGGCTTCGAGGTGGGTTGCTCTCAAACGACAAAAGCCGTACTATCAATCTGAGCAGCCAACCATTTATGGTTGAAGGGGGTGGGCTATTTATAGCCACTTGGCAACCCGACCTGATTTGTCCGAAATGACCCTGGGTCACTAAGGAACTAACACGTGTCCCAATGGTCAGATTTCAAACTCACACGGCAACTTTACTTGGGCTACAAGCAAAGCTGACTTGTCCGACTCTGGATAAGATTCGCTCTCATAGTCTTCACTCGAAGACATAGGTTTTTGGTTTAGGCATCACTTTAGTCATTCTGACTGGTTCTCTTGGACCCCACTTAATAGTACGGTGGTTCCTATGACTCAACACAAAATAAAAAGAACTACGAAAGATCTAAGTGTTCGAGCTCCATAGGCTTCATATAGTGTCTTCTCTTGTCATAGTCTTCAATGTGAATATCTTCATATACCACCTTTGACTTCAATGTCTTCATACAGTTTTAGTGGTCATCTCTGGTAGTAAATCCGAATCAATGAGGGACTTCTACCTGTGTTATCCTGCAATTCTCACAAACACATTAGTCCCTCAACTAGTATTGTCGTCAATACTCCAAAACCAACTAGGGGTGGCACTAGATGCACTTACAGCTACTCTGCTGCATCATCCCTTCCTCTTCGGGGAAAACCAACGCAAGCTCAAGACGTAGCAGCATCCCACAATCTTTCACCATTCCTCTCCTTCCACTTCAGCTTCATTCTTCCATCCGCCATGGTGAGAGGGGGCATCGACCCTTCGACGGTGGCGGTGAGGGTCTCTGCTCGACAGCGCGTCCCTCCTTCCCAAGAGCTTGCGGCGGCGGAGCCGGCCATGAGAGGAAGGGGGAGGGGGCGAGGCCGAGGTCGGCATGGCACTCGGGGAAGAGGGGGACGGGGTGGCGCAGCGGCCTTGCCTCTGCTAGCGATGCCTCCTCCAATGGAGGGCCACATCGGGGACCAGCCTCGTGAGTTCTTCATCAGGCTATGCCACCACCGCGCCGTCGTCTTCGTCTCGCTGCTCCATTTGCTCGGGAGATGGAGCTCGATCCACCCCAGACCCTGAGGTTGCATATGAGGGGCTGCGGGAACGGCAGCACGCAGGCTGACGTTGACTTTCCCGCCCCTCACGTCATGTATCTTCGTCGCGGATGGAAGACTTTTGCTCGTATCCACAGCCTGACGGTGGGGCTCGTTCTCTATTTCAAATTAATGGAGAACGGCCTGCTCTCCATCAAGGTCTTTGGAGACTCTGGAACTCGCTTGAAGTGCTGCGTGGAGAGCTCCTCCGATGACGAAGGCTCTTCCTCAAGTGGGAGTGACGAGGAGGACAACGACAGCGATGACGAGGGTGTCGAGTGGGGGAATGTCGACTTCGACTGATTGCCCGCCCCTCCCTCGGCCATGCGCCCTGCCAAGGGCCTTCCTCGTCAAGCTCTCCATCGGCGCGTTCGCCGTCGCCTTCTTTTTGCATTCACCTGCTGCACCTGGGAGAAAAAGGGCAAGAACCGGGATCACGGGGCACTTATCTTTTTTTAGTTTGTAAGCCTACGGGCCTTGGTAGAATTTAGATCTTGTAATCCCCTTGCTCGTCTACTCATCCCGTATGAATTGTACTTGTTTACAACGTATGAATGAAAAGAAGGGTGTTTGTCGGGTTTTGCTTGCGCGTGGGTGAGGGCCACCCCGAGGAACATGTCCTTGTTATCTTAAGATAAACATTGTATCCCGACAACATGCCTTGCCGTCCTCCTGCTCTATGTCTCAGCTACACTCACGCCCTTGGCGGAGGTAGGGGACGAGTAGGATTAGGCCCTTCGCTCGCCCTCTTCCCATCGCACTACAACCAAGTTCCGGTCCGAAGTAAGTTTTTCAGACACGGGACAGAGGGAGCAAGATGGTACGAGAGCAAGCGAAGCCTTATACGTTCAAGGTTCATACGGGGGCATAGAGTGGGGGAGAAAGACTTATCTGATGTCGTAGCTCCCCGGCAACCTTGGCTTGCCGTGATTGGATCCTTAGACCTGCAGCCCCCAACAACCTTGGCTTGTCGGGGTCGGATCCTTAGACCTGCAACCCCTGTCAACCTTCGCTTGTCGGAGTCGGGGCGTCGGCCTGTTCTCTTTCTTCCAAATAGCTCAACAGAAATGTCCATGTACACTGCGAACCAAAGAGGACGGAAAGGAACAGAGAGATGCACACTCGACCTCTATGCTAGGGGTTAGCCGCTGCTAAGCTCTATTAACCCTAACCGAGGGAGAGACCCAACCTAGCATGCATGCTAATACTTAGGGCGCCGGTGCTTCATTTATTTACGCTCAGGGTCTGCGCCTGGCTTTGTACAGAGGGTTACATGCCTTGCCGGCAAGGCTTGTACAAATGATGGCTTGCTGGGGGGCATCAACCGTGCCTCATGGGTAAAACTTGCGAAGATGTTCGATGTTCCAGGAGTTGCTCACCGGAATAGCATCTTCGGTCTCCAGGCGGACTGCGCCGGGCCTGGTGACTCGTATTACCCGATAAGGGCCTTCCCACTTCGGTGTCAACTTGTTGGAATTCTTGGCCGATTGAACGTGCCGAAGAACAAGGCCGCCTTCCTCAAAGCTTTGGGCATGAACCTTGCGGCTATGGTAGCAGTGCAAGGCTTGCTGGTAGCGGGCTGCTCTCACAATCGCCCGAAGACGATCTTCCTCAAGGAGCGTTGCGTCATCTTGCCACAACTGCTCTTGCTCAAGCTCGCCATAAGCGAGCACTCGTGGTGACCCGTATGTGAGTTCCATGTGCAGAACTGCTTCTGCCCCGTATACCAGGGCAAAGGGTGTCTGGCCGGTGGCTCGATTTGGTGTCATTCTGATTGACCAAAGAACCACCGACAACTCATCAGTCCAGCGCCTTCCGCTCTTGTGCAGCCTGTCAAAAGTCTTTGTCCTTAGGCCTCGCAGTACTTCAGCATTTGCCCTCTCTGCCTGGCCGTTGCTCCGTGGGTGTGCCACAGAAGCAAAACAGACCTTGTTGCCGAGGTCTTGGATGTATTGCATGAAGGTGTGGCTTGTAAACTGCGTGCCGTTGTCAGTGATGACTCTGTTTGGCACACCAAAGCAGCAGACTAGCCCCTTGAAGAACTTGACGGCTGATTGCACTGTCACCTTCCTTACCGCTTCCACCTCTGGCCACTTTGTGAACTTGTCGATTGCGACGTACAAGTACTCAAAGCCCCCGACAGCACGGGGGAAGGGGCCCAGTATGTCGAGCCCCCAGACCGAAAATGGCTAGGGGAGAGGAATTGTTTGAAGGGCTTGAGCTGGTTGATGAAGCTTCTTCGAATGGAACTGACACGCTTCACACTTGGTTACTAGTGCTGTTGCATCCTGGAGGGCAGTGGTCCAGAAGAAACCATGCCGGAATGCCTTGCCGGCAAGGGCCCTCGACCCTATGTGGGAGCCACATATGCCTCCGTGTATCTTTGCCAATAGCTCCAGTCCTTCCTCCCGGGGAATGCACTTCAATTTCACACCATTTGGCCTTTTTCTGTACAGGACGTTGTCGACAAACTGATACATGGCAGACCAGCGGGCTACTTTCTCCGCTTCTTCCTGCCCCTCGGGGAGTTACCTTGTTTGGAGGAATCAGACGGTATGTTGTGCCCATGCCGGAGCCTGGGGCTCGACGACTAAAGGCATTTCCTCTGCCATGGGAGTGGCTGTCTGTACAGCCAGGGCTTAACGCCCCGCCGGAGTCGGTTGCCCCATGGCAGGCTCAGCGTCCATGGCAACATCTTTGCCGGTGGCTCCTGGGAGCTTGGCGGGAAAGTACTTCCCTGATTTTCTTCGCTTGTTCTACTCTGTTGATGGTTCAACGGATGGTTGAGTCAATCGAAGCACAAAAGTACCTGGTTCCACACGTAGTTTGAAGGCGGAGCGTTTCGACATGTAGTCAGCGATGTCGTTCTCCACTCGGGGAACGTGCTCTACCTGTATACCATCAAAACGCTCCTCCAGCTTCCTCACCTCATCTACGTAGGCCTCCATCAACGGGCTTTGATAATCTTTGTTGACTTGCTTGACGACAAGCTGTGAATCACCCCTAATGATGAGCTTCTTGATCCCAAGGTCTACTGCAATCCTGGGCATCTCCCTGGGAATGTGCATCTGGATTACATACTTGAGGTGCTCTCCGGTGGGTGCAACGAGCAGCACACCAGCACCGGCGCCTTGCAGCAAGAAAGCCCCGTCAAAGTACATAATCCAGTTGTGATTTCCCTCCTTGCCGGGGAGAGTGGTCTCTTGGATCTCTTCGTCGGGTGTTGAGGTCCACTCGGCGATGAACTCTGCCAAGACTCTGCTCTGGATTGTCAAAGTACTTTCAAACTTCAAACCAAAGCTCGACAGTTCCACGGCCCACTCCACAATCCTCCCGGTTGCGTCTGGGTTATGCAATGAGGAGGCCATAAGGAGGCCGAAGAGAAACTTCTGCACACCGGAGTACCTTGACCTAGCCCCCTGCAAGAGGGAGCTGACAAAGTAAACTGGGTGCTGCGTCATTTTCTTTTTCTGCACCACTTCGTTGGGTTGAGCAGGCCCCGTCCCGCCAGCGTCAGACTCTGCCGGGGGGAGCTCTGGCTTGCCATCCGCCAGTCCTGCCATTGCCACTGCCTCTTTGTCGACCTCCCTCTGCGCCACTAGCGCGACACTGACCACTTGATTCGTTGCCACTAGATATAGCAGAAACGACTCTTGCAGTTTGGGCGCAACCAGTATCGGTGTAGAGGAGAGGTATTTCTTCAAATCCTGCAGCGCTGCTTCGGCCTCTGGGGTCCATTCCATTGGGCCCGCCTTTTTCAAAAAAATTAAAAACGGAAGGGCACACTCAGCAGACTTGGAGCTGAATCTGCCCATGGCGGCAACGCAACCAGTGAGCCGACGCACATCTTTGATCCGCTCGGGCGCCTCAATCTGCTCAATAGCCTTGATCTTGTCTAGATTCGCCTCGATCCCACGCTGTGACACAAAGAGCCCGAGAAGTTTGCAGAACGGAACGCCAAAGACACACTTCTCAGGGTTCAACTTGAGGTTGATCTTGCGCAGATTCACAAACGTCTCTTCCAAATCTTGTACAAGCGTTACCCTGTCCTTGGTTTTGACCACTATGTCAACCATATAAGCTTCCATATTTCTATGTAGCTGGGGCTCAAAACCAATTTGGACTGCCCTTGCAAACGTTGAGCCAGCACTCTTCAACCCGAAAGGCATCCGTAAAAAGCAATACGTACCACATGGGGTGATGAATGATGTCTTCTCTTCGTCTTCTCTTGTCATGAAGATCTGGTGGTACCCCGAGTAGGCGTCAAGGAATGATAACAGATCACACCCGGTCATGGAGTCAACAATCTGGTCAATGCGTGGCAACGGGAAAGGGTCCTTGGGACAAGCCTTATTGATATCTGTGTAGTCAATACACAGCCTCCAATTCCCATTTGCCTTGCGCACCACCACCGGATTGGCCAACCACGTCGTATGGAGTACTCCTCTCACCAAGCCTGCCGCTTCCAACTTCTTGATCTCCTCCATAATGAACTCTCATCGTTCCAAAGCTTGCTTCCTGACCTTCTGCTTGATGGGTCGCGCATGAGGACAAATAACAAGATGGTGCTCAATCACCTCCCTGGGAACGCTGGGGATGTCAGATGCTTGCCATGCAAACACGTCGACATTCACCTGCAGGAAGGTGACGAGCGCGCTTTCCTATTTACTGTCTAGGGTGGAGCTTATGTTGAAAGCCCCTCCCATGCCATCCTCCTCGATGGACACCCTCTTGGTCTCTGGTGGCACAGCTCTGGATTTCTTTCTCTTGCCGGTGGAGCTCTCTGGCATGTCCTCGACGGGAGCACAACACTCCGAAGAGGTGCGCTTGCCGGAGTGGGTGCGAGAGGTCTTGCCGGTCTTGTTTCCTGCCGGGGCTCCAACGGCAGGAGTGAGTGCCTTGGCGGCAGTCGCTGCAACTACTTCCCGGTAGAGTTGGTCGGCGCAGATCAGTGCGTCCTTCTTGTTGGAGGGGACGGTGATGATGGTCATCGGCCCCGGCATCTTCAGCGTGTTGTAGGCATAATGTGACGCCGCCATGAACTTGGCCAGTGCCGGGCGGCCGAGAATCCCATTTTAGGGCAAGGGGATCTCGGCTACATAAAAAACAATCCTCTCCGTACTGTAGTTTAACTCACCTCCAAACGTCACTGGCAGCGTGACCTTATCCTCCGGCTGACTCCTCCCCAGTTTGACCCCTTGAAATGTGCCCGTCTCTTTGAGGTGTCAATCAGGAATCTGCAGCCTTTTAATCACAATGGGCGAGATCAAATTCAGGTCGGCCTCGCCGTCAACTAGCATCTTGGTCACCTTGAGGTTGCGTATTGTTGGGGAGACCAACAACGGCAAACACCCAACCGCAGTTGTGCGATCAGGGTGGTCCTCGGCGTAAAAAATGATAGGCATGTCGGGCCACTTCAGTGGCTTTCGAGCATCGAGCAGTGGTTCCGTTGCTGTGATCTCACACGCCCACTGCTTGAGCTGGCGGTGAGAGGTGTGCAGTGAGGCGAACCGTCGATGCACATGGCCTCCATAGCCTTCTGGAACTCATGCTCGCCGGACTCATCATGATCATCATCTCCTTGCTTCTTGTTACGGCCCCGAGCAGGCCTCTCTTGCTGGTTATCCTTTCCGCGGTGACCTCCTTGGCCTCCATGCTTCTTGCCAGATCCCTCGGCACCATCCTGGCACTTCTCCTTGTCCCGCTCTCATACTCAGCCTTTTTGCTTCTCAGCAAGCAGCTCGACTTGCCGACAGTTCTGGAGGTTGTGGCCCTTGGTGCGGTGGATCTTACAGTATTGGTTGTCGGAGCCTCCTGGCTTGTCGGCAGCCGCCAAGGCCCGGCAGGCGGCATACCCTTGCTGGGGTCATCTGTCTTGGCCTTCTTGGCAGCACTGGTGTCCTCGGATCCCTCGACGGCAAGCACGGTCTTGCCCTTGCGCTTCCCGTTATGGCGTCGTCCCTTCTTCGTCAGGATGGCTGTGCCTTCATTTGTGGATTCAGTTTCCGCGCCGGCGTCCTCGCCGTGGTACTTCCTCCCCTGTTCAGCTCAAGCGCACCTATCAGCCAGAACATAAAGTTCGGCCACATATTTGAACTTGTTCACCGCCAGCTCTTCATGCATTTTGCGGTTGCGCACATTCTGATGAAATGCACTAATCACAGCGGCAGGATGAACATCTGGGATGTTGTACTGCACCCGGCTGAACCTCTGTATGTACTTGCACAGGGTTTCACCTTCCTTCTAGGGGATGATATGCAAATCGCTTGCCTGGCCATGAGCTTGGTGGCCCCCGGTGAAGGCGCCAACGAACTCATGTCATAAGTCCGACCAAGAAGAAATGGAATCCGCCGGCAAGTGCATCAACCACGACATAACATTGGGTTTAAGTGCCAACATGAAGTAATTGTCAAGAACCTTGTCATCTCAGGCTCTAGCAGCTTGCATCGCGATGGTGTAGGTGCTGAGGAACTCTGACGGGTGGGTCTTGCCATTGTACTTCTCGCCAACGTCGGGCTTGAATGTGCGGTGGGAGGGCCACTGGAACTGCCACAGCTCACGGGTAAAGGCTGGGCAACCCACCTTGTAGGGTAGGCCGCCAGAGCCTCCCGGTGCTGGGTGGTCCATAGTGGGCCCCTCCCACCGATCTGATTGGTGGCGCGCGTCGCGCCGGCGCTCGATGGTGGTTCGAGCGTCTTCACGGGCTTGCTCCCGAAGAACTTGGCGCTGATCGCGGTGGGTTCGTGGGTCGGACGATGCTATGGATATGGTATCACAAGCGTCATCATGACGGACCGACACCCGCGGCGATGGACGTGGGGGAGGAGAGTGCTCCATGGCCGCAACACCTCCAATCCTTCCGCCAATAGCAGGTGGTGGCTTGAAGGAGCGCCGGCCTAAGGGCCCCACTGGTTGTCGTTCATCTTTGTTGGCAACGCCAACGAGGCTCCGGATGGTGGCTCTCCACTCGTTGAGCTTTTCCGTAGCAGGAGGAAAGTCGAGGAGCAACTTCCCGCGCGCCAAAGCTTATGCTGGTCTGGGTGGCGGCGAAAGCTGCGATGACCGTGACGCGCTCCGACTCCTAACCACGTTAGAAGGAGCTCTATCACGGCCTGGCAGCCGTGCGCCATTTTTGCCAGCGTCTCGGTGTGCATGCTAGCCTTCTACGTCCCGCATATGAAGCATGGGTCTCTTCCCACGGCGGCGCCCAGGGTCACTAGTGGGGTGACGCTGTTCGTCACGCGCAACCTGGGAGGAGCGCGTCGTGGGCGCCAGTGTAGGTGCCTCGGAAGGCACCGTGCTGCCCCTAGAGGGCCCCGCACCGCCTGCGGGGGCCCGACTCCGTCTTTGGATTTGGTGGCGTGCGGCCCTTCGTCTCGCGCATGAACGACAATGTTCGTGGGCCGTGCATCGGCTTCCGTCCGCGACCGCCCACCACTCGCACGCACTGGTACGGGCCGTTCGGCCCCCGATGAACCAATCGTTGTGATCATCTTCTTCTTGGGAGCCATGGCGATGAAGAACTACTAAACTAACTACTAGACCAGATTTTCAGAATTGCGCACCCCCTACCTGGCGCGCCAGAGATGTCGGTGGGAAACGACACCTATGGGATCACTGGGATCCCTTCAACGGTTAGCGGGCATGGGGTTGTGCAAAGAGCGGGTCTGGCGGTCAGCACAAGGATCGTTTACCCAGGTTCGGGCCACGGAGACGCGTAATACCCTAGTCCTGCTTTGATGTATATTTGAGTGTTCTTGAGTTCTTTAACTAGCTATGGTGTCTCTCTAGTTCCGAAGATCCGAATCCCCCTCCAGTACGCCTCGGGCCTCCTTTTATAGATAAAAGGGGTCGCCATAGTGGCACACAGGAGGTGGAAAGGTGCATCGCGGCTGAGTCTATCCTCTGACACCGTCGGACAAATGCAATTAATGCGCTGCCGACATGCCCCTCTTGCTTTATCGGGGACGACAAGGAAGATCGTCCTATTTGTCGCTGCCTCGCCTGGCTCCGACGCGTGTCCGAGCTGACGAGGCATTGTAGCACCACATTGGCTGGCTGCTGGGCTGGCGTGATGGCGGAGCCTTCATGACGATCTGCATGCCACCACACAGGTGCTTGCGGAGTCGGTGTGGAGGCCGCACGCTGCCACGCAGATGCCTACCTAACTGGTTGAGCTAGCAGATGCATGGGAGCAGCGATGGAGTCTTGGCAGACATGGGCCTAGCTGCGGCCCCACACACGTCCTCGGCAAGGGTCTTGACGAGGGCCCAGAAAGGGTCTTGCCGTGCCACCACGGTCGTCCCCGGCAAGGACCTTGCCGGGGGTCTCGTGGATTTCCTTGTCAAGGATCTCGCCAAGGATCGTCGTCTTCTGGTTCTCATCTGATCTTGTGTATTTATGATCTCCACAAAGATCTGCATGCCACCATGGAGGTTCCTCCCGAGCCTTGGTTTTGATGTAGTTGACGGCACCGGAAACCCTTGGGCTCAAGGGTGGCGCGCTCTGCTGGCGTCAGGCAAGTTGCCCCGGCAAGGATCTTGCCGGGGCTGCGGAAGCCACCCCGGCAAGAGTCTTGCCGGGGGAGTCCACCTCGCCCTCTTGCTCTCTTTGCGCCCCTGGTCTTGGTGTTGCTCTGGTTGTCTTGCGCTCCGACATCACTCCTCTGCCCTGCTCGGTGCGAGCGTGGGCGCGGCTCTGACTGCCCGTGCACAAGTAAAGGGGTGCAAAAGGAGAGCCCCTACTTTTGTACACCGACAGGGAGAAAAAAAATAAGGGAGAAGGATTCATCGCGTTTTACGATACGGAGCCGCCGCCAAGCCCTAAACTCTCTCTGGAGGGCTGATCTGGAGTCCGTTCGGGGATACGGAGAGGGGAATCCTTCACCATCGTCATCATCAACTGTCCTCCATCACCAATTTCAAGATGCTCACCGCCGTGCGTGAGTAATTCCATCGTAGGCTTGCTGGATGATGATGGGTTGGATGACATTTATCATGTAATCGAGTTAGTTTTGTTAGGGTTTGATCCCTAGTATCCACTATGTTCTGAGATTGATGTTGCTATGACTTTGCTATGCTTAATGCTTGTCACTTGGGCCTGAGTGCCATGATTTCAGATCTGAACCTATTATGTTTTCATGAATATATGTGAGTTTGTGATCCTATCCTGCAAGTCTATAGTCACCTATTATGTGTTATGATCCGTTAACCCTGAAGTGACAATAATCAGGATACTTACCGGTGATGACCGTAGTATGAGGAGTTCATGTATTCACTATGTGTTAATGATTTGGTCCGGTAGTCTATTAAACGGAGGCCTTAATATCCCTTAGTTTCCAATAGGACCCCGCTGCCACGGGAGGGTAGGACAAAAGATTTCATGCAAGTTCCTTTCCATAAGCACGTATGACTATATTCAGAATACATGCCTACATTACATTGATGAACTAGAGCTAGTTCTATGTCACCCTATGTTATGACTGTTGCATGATTGATCGCATCCGACATAATTATCCATCACTGGTCCATTGCCCATGAGCTTTTCATATATTGTTCTTCGCTTATTTACTTTTTCATTGCTACTGTTACAATCACTATAAAACCAAAACTGCTACCGTTACCACTACTATCATATTAGCTTGCTACTAAATACTTTGCTGCAGATATTAAGTTTCCTGGTGTGGTTGAATTGACAACTCAGCTGCTAATACTTGAGAATATTCTTTGGCTCCCCTTGTGTCGAATCAATAAATTTGGGTTGAATACTCTACCCTCGAAAACTATTGCGATCCCCTATACTTGTGGGCTATCAAGACTATTTTATGGCGCCGTTGCCAGGGAGCATAGCTCTATTCTTTGAGTCACTTGGGACTTATATCTGCTGGTCACTATGAAGAACTTGAAAGATCAAAGAACCAAGATTTTTCCCTCTACTACGAGGAGAGGTAAGGAACTGCCATCTAGCTCTGCACTTGATTCACCTTCTGTTTTGAGTAAACTTGTGACACCTACACCCGCTATTCATTCTGATACGTCTCCAACGTATCTATAATTTTTGATTGCTCCATGCTATATTATCTACTGTTTTGGACTATATTGGGCTTTATTTTCCACATTTATATTATTTTTGGGACTAACCTATTAACCGGAGGCCCAGCCCAGAATTGTTGTTTTTTGCCTATTTCAGTGTTTCGAAGAAACGGAATATCAAACGGAGTCCAAATGGAATAAACCTTTCTGGAACATGATTTTCTTCCCAAATATGACCCAGGAGACTTGGACCCTACGCCAAGGAAGCTTCGAGGTGGGCACGAGGTAGGGGGTGCGCCCTATACCCCCAGGCGCGCCCCCCACCCTCGTGGGCCCACCGAAGCTCCACCGACGTACTTCTTCCTCCTATATATACCTACGTACCCCCAAATGAACAGATACGGAGCCAAAAACCTAATTCCACCACTGCAACTTTCTGTTCAGGAGCTCCGTTGGAGAGGGCCGTCATCACGGAGGGCTTCTACATCATCATAGCCTCTCCGATGAAGTGTGAGTAGTTTACCTCAGACCTTCGGGTCCATAGTTATTAGCTAGACGACTTCTTCTCTCTTTTTGGATCTCAATACAAAGTTCTCCCCCTCTCTTGTGGAGATCTATTCGATGTAATCTTCTTCTTTTTGCGGTGTGTTTGTTGAGACCGATGAATTGTGGGTTTATGATCAAATCTATCTATGAATAATATTTGAATCTTCTCTGAATTCTTTTATGTATGATTGGTTATCTTTGCAAGTCTCTTCGAATTATCCGTTTGGTTTGGACAACTAGATTGGTAGTTCTTGCCATGGAAGAAGTGCTTAGCTTTGGGTTCGATCTTGCGGTGTCCTTTCCCAGTGACAGAAGGGGCAGCAAGGCACGTATTGCATCGTTGCCATCGAGGATAACAAGATGGGGTTTATTTCATATTGCATGAATTTATCTCTCTACATCATGTCATCTTGCTTAAAGCGTTACTCTGTTTTTAACTTAATACTCTAGATGCATGCTGGATAGCGGTCGATGAGTGGAGTAATAGTAGTAGATGCAGAATCATTTCGGTCTACTTGTCACGGACGTGATGCCTATATACATGATCATGCCTAGATATTCTCATAACTATTCTCAATTCTGTCAATTGCTCAACAGTAATTTGTTCACCCATCGTAGAATACTTATGCTCTTGAGAGAAGCCACTAGTGGAACCTATGGCCCCCGGGTCTATTCTGATCATATCAATCTCCATCACTTTAAACTTGCTTTGCTTTTTTACTTTGCCTTTTACTTTTCACTTTGCATCTCTATACCAAAAATACCAAAAATAGTATATCTATCAGATCTCACTCTCGTAAGTGACCGTGAAGGGATTGACAACCCCTAATCGCGTTGGTTGCGAGTAGCTATCGTTTTGTGCAGGTACGAGGGACTTGAGCGTGGCCTCCTACTGGATTGATACCTTGGTTCTCAAAAACTGAGGGAAATACTTACGCTACTCTGTTGCATCATCCTTTCCTCTTCGGGGAAATCCAACGCAAGCTCAAGAGGTTGAAAGAAGAATTTCTGGCGCCGTTGCCGGGGAGGTTCGCGCAAGTCAAGATTTGACTCCCGACAACGAGCCATTTCTGGCACCGTTGCCTGGGAGTCTACGCAAAAAGTCAACATACCAAGTACCCATCACAATCCCTATCTCTCGCATTACATTATTTGCCATTTGTCTCTCGTTTTCCTCTCCCCCACTTCACCCTTGCCGTTTTATTCGCCCTCTCTTTCCAAATCTCCTTCTCCTTCACCCTCTCTTTTCCGCTTGCCTTTTTGTTTGCTCGTGCATTGGATTGCTTGTTTGTCGTGATGGCGCAACCGAGATTTGGTGATCTTCACCTTAAAAAGTTAGAGGAGATCGAAAACAACGTTAGGAAGTTTATGGTTTTGCAATTTGAGCATAATAATTTCTTTAGAAACGAGCTTAAGGAAAAAAAGTTTTATGAATTATATGAATAAAGAGCTTGATGATATGTCTAAAGAATTTGATGGCATAAGATCCCAAATTGCTCGTCTAGAAAAGATGACTGCTGAAATTTCGGATATGCAAGCCAGCTTAGTTAATAAGATGGCCGCTAAACCGAATTCCTATGAAAATCAAGATGAAGATCTAAAAGTTATTGATGTGTCTCCTATCAAATCTTTGTTTTGCAATATGAATCTTGATGAAACTGAATATGATCTTCCTTTACCTAGAAGGCGTTCTAAAAATTCGGAGTATTTAGATCTTTATGATGAAATTGATGAAAGTGGGATTGAAAGAAATAAAAATCTAGATGTTGCTAAACCCACTATATTGGATTTCAAGGAATTTAATTATGAAAGTTGCTCTTTAATTGATTGTATTTCCTTGTTGCAATCCGTGCTAAATTCTCCACATGCTTATAATCAAAAGAAAGCCTTTACCGAACATACTGTTGATGCCTTGATGCAATCTTATGAAGAAAAACTTGAGTTGAAAGTTTCTATCCCTAGAAAACTCTATGATGAGCGGGAACCAACTATTAAAATTAAAATTAAAGATCATGAGTTTTATGCTTTGTGTGATTTGGGTGCTAGTGTTTCCACTATCCCCAAAACTTTGTGTGATTTGCTAGATTTCCGCGATTTTGATGATTGCTCTCTAAACTTGCATCTTGCGGATTCCACTATTAATAAACCTATGGGAAGAATTAATGATGTTCTTATTGTTTCAAATAGGAATTATGTGCCCATAGATTTCATTGTTCTTGATATAGATTGCAATCCTTCTTGCCCTATTATTCTTGGTAGACCTTTCCTTAGAACGGTTGGTGCGATTATTGATATGAAGGAAGGGAATATTAGATTTCAATTTCCATTACAAAAGGGCATGGAACACTCTCCTAGAAAGAAAATAAAATTGCCATACGAAACTATCATGAGAGCCACTTATGGATTGCCTACCAAAGATGGCAATACCTAGATCTATCCTCGCTTTTATGCCTAGCTAGGGGCGTTAAACGATAGCGCTTGTTGGGAGGCAACCCAATTTTATTTTTTGTGTTTTGCTCCTGTTTAGTAATAAATAAATTATTTAGACTCTGTTTTGGTTGTGTTTTTTGTGTTTAATTAGTGTTTGTGCCAAGTAGAACCGTTGGGAAGACCTGGGGAAAGTCTTGGTGAACTTGCTGTAAAAAACAGAAACTTTAGCGCTCACGAGAACTGCTGTCATTTTTATTTGGAAAGTGCTATTTAGTTAATTATTTTTGAACATGATTAATAGATAAATTCCTCACGTCCAACAATTTATTTTATAATTTTTGGGGTTCCAGAAGTTTGCGTTAGTTATATATTACTACAGACTGTTCTGTTTTTGACAGATTCTGTTTTTCGTGTGTTGTTTGCTTATTTTGATGAATCTATGGTTAGTAAAATAGTTTATAATCCATAGAGAAGTTGTAATACAGTAGGTTTAACACCAATATAAATAAAGAATGAGTTCATTACAGTACCTTGAAGTGGTCTTTTGTTTTCTTTCTCTAACGGAGCTCACGAGATTTCTATTGAGTTTTGTGTTGTTAAGTTTTCAAGTTTTGGGTGAATTCTTTTGATGGATCATGGAACAAGGAGTAGCAAGAGCCTAAGCTTGGGGATGCCCATGGCACCCCCAAGATAATCCAAGGACACCAAAAAGTCAAAGCTTGGGGATGCCCCGGAAGGCATCCCCTCTTTCGTCCACTTCCATCGGTAATTTACTTGGAGCTATATTTTTATTCACCAACATGATATGTGTTTTGCTTGGAGCGTCTTGCATTATTTGTGTCTTTGGTTGTTAATGTTCCACAATCATCCTTGCTGTACACACCTTTTGATAGAGCCATACATGAATTAGAATTTGATAGAATACTCTATGTGCTTCACTTATATCTTTTTGAGCTAAGAAGTTTTGCTCTATGTGCTTCACTTATATCTTTTGAGCGCTATAATTTTGCTCTATGTGCTTCACTTAGATCTTTTAGAGCACGGTGGTGGATTTGTTTTAAATAAACTATTGATCTCTCATGCTTCACTTAAATTATTTTGAGAGTCTTAATAGCATGGTAATTTGCTTAATAATAACATGCTTGGTATTCAAGATTTGTGAAACTTTCTTTTGAGTGTGTTGAATACTAAGAAAAGTTGGATGCTTGATAATTGTTTTGAGATATGGAGGTAGTAATATCAAAGTCATGCTAGTGGAGTAATTGTGAATTTGAGAAGTGCTTGAGTTAAAGTTTGCAAGTCCCGTAGCATGCACGTATGGTAAACGTTATGCAACAAATTTGAAACATGAGGTGTTATTTGATTGTCCTCCTTATGAGTGGCGGTCGGGGACGAGTGATGGTCTTTTCCTACCAATCTATCCCCCTAGGAGCATGCGCATAATACTTTGGTTTTTGATGGCTTGTATATTTTTGCAATAAGTATATGAGTTCTTTATGACTAATGTTGAGTCCATGGATTATATGCACTCTCACCCTTCCACCCTTGCTCGCCTCTTCGGTACCATGCATTGCCCTTTCTCACATTGAGAGTTGGCGCTAACTTCGCCGGTGCATCCAAACCCAGTGATATGATACGCTCTTTCACACATAAACCTCCTTATACCTTCCTCAAAACAGCCACCATACCTACCTATTATGGCATTTCCATAGCCATTCCGAGATATATTGCCATGCAACTTTCCACCATCCAGTTTATCATGACACATTCATCACTGTCATATTGCTAGCATGATCATGAAGTTGACATAGTATTTGTGGCAAAGCCACCGTTCATAATTTTTTCATACTTGTCACTTTTGATTCATTGCATATCCCGGTACACCGCCGGAGGCATCCATATAGAGTCATACTTTGTTCTAGCATCGAGTTGTAATCATTGAGTTGTAAATAAATAGAAGTGTGATGATCATCATTCAATAGAGCATTGTCCCAAAAAAAGAAAAAAAGAAAAAAAGGAGAAAGGCCAAAGAAAAAAAAAGAAGGCCCAAAAAAAGAAAATAAATAAAAAGGGGCAATGCTACTATCCGTTTTTCCACACTTGTGCTTCAAAGTAGCACCATGTTCTTCATATAGAGAGTCTCTTGAGTTATCACTTTCATATACTAGTGGGAATTTTCATTATAGAACTTGGCTTGTATATTCCAACAATGGGCCTCCTCAAGTGCCCTAGGTCTTCGTGAGCAAGCAAGTTGGATGCACACCCACTTAGTTTCTTTTTTTGGAGCTTTCATACATTTATAGCTCTAGTGCATCCGTTGCATGGCAATCCCTACTCCTTGCATTAACATCAATCGATGGGCATCTCCATAGCCCATTGATTAGCCTCGTTGATGTGAGACTTTCTCCTTTTTGTCTTCTCCACATAACCCCCATCATTATTTTCTATTCCACCCATAGTGCTATATCCATGGCTCACGCTCATGTATTGCATGCAAGTTTATGAGTTTGAAATTATTAAGGTATGAAACAATTGCTTGGCTTGTCATCGGGGTTGTGCATGATGAGAGCATTCTTGTGTGACGAAAATGAAGCATGACTAAACTATATGATTTTGTAGGGATGAACTTTCTTTGGCCATGTTACTTTAAGAAAACATAATTGCTTTGTTGGTTTGCTTGAAGTATTATTATTCTCTATGTCAATATGAACTTTTGTCTTGAATCTTCCTAATCTGAATATTCATACCACAATTAAGAAGATTTGCATTGAAATTATGCCAAGTAGCACTCCACATCAAAAATTCTCTTTTTATCATTTACCTACTCGAGGACGAGCAGGAATTAAGCTTGGGGATGCCTGATACATCTCCAACGTATCTATAATTTTTGATTGCTCCATGCTATATTATCTACTGTTTCGGAATATATTGGGCTTTATTTTCCACTTTTATATTATTTTTGGGACTAACCTATTAACCGGAGGTCCAAACCAGAATTGTTGTTTTTTTGCCTATTTCAGTGCTTCGAAGAAACTGAATATCAAACGGAGTCCAAATGGAATAAACCTTTCTGGAACGTGATTTTCTTCCTGAATATGACCCAGGAGACCTGGACCCTATGCCAAGGAAGCTTCAAGGTGGGCACGAGGTAGGGGGCGCGCCCTATACCCCCAGGCGCGCC